>NW_008670759.1:25220-38051 GCF_000695815.1 Acanthisitta chloris | reverse complement strand
TATGCATGTGCATGTATACAAAGGTCTGTCTCAACAAGATTAGTTTTCTTGACTGTTTCTAAGTAGTTGTCTAGTAAATAAAATTATCTTCTTGTGCTTACTGTTCTGAAAGACTGCAAAGGATATATTGAGGATCTTTTAAACCTGGCAGCTGGCAAATTGCTTTACCATAGCTGCAGTGTCTTTATTCCTTCTTTCAGGGAATGAATAGAATGGCATAATTTACGTGGTACCTTTCCCCAGGTGGCAGGAAATTACCGATAGTCACAGCTTACTGAACATAAGAGTTTTGGGCATGGTAAGGGAATAAAAAAGAGATTTAGCATGTGTAGGAGAATAGATTTAAGAGTCTTGGTTAATCTTGCTTTCCCCCTACTTAGAGTGTGCAGGCAATCTGTTTGCTGTGCTGCTTTCTTCATAGTTGTTCAAAGCCTGGAAGCAGTTCTGGTGCTTTGCATAGCATGAAGCACAAGCTGGTAGGTCCAACAGGTTCTGAGGCCCATGAAAGCAGAGTCAGCTCAGCTTTCTCTGTGCTCTTTTCTTATTATGAGGCCTTCACTTGGGTGCAGAAGAGAGGTGACCAAACAAATTCTACCAAACCAACATAGAATCCTGAAGAACAACTCATGGCAAAACCACCTTCTAATTCTGTGCTCTTGTTCTGGAAAGGCCTTAACTGTAGGTACAGCCCAATACCCAAGGTTTCTTGGATGCATATGGCACAGGAGCTATACAGTTAATCATTTTGGACCCTGGGTGCTGAGAGGCAGAGTGTTGTTCCAGAAACAAGGCTCTGGGGAAGCCAAGAACTGCTCTGGAAATTTTCTTTGTGTACTTATGAGTGGCTTATTCAAAGTCAGATTTGCCCTGCTCAGGGAAGCTGTGGGCTATGGTGAAAAAAGGCCAAACAACATTTGAACTAGAGAAGCACATACAGAAACTACAAAGTTCAGTGATCAGACACTCAAAGAGCTGTGAGAAGAGTTATCCCAGCTGGACGTGACTGACTCCTGAAGAGGCTCTTCTGTGTGAAGCCATGTTGAAGCCTGAGAATTATTTTCCTTCTTCATCTGCTGAAGGAAGTACAAAATGAAAAGTTACTTTGATTCTTCAGTGTGACATTTGACATTTGACTGATGCATTTCCATTAAGCAATTGCCTTGATAATTTAAACTGACCTTTGGCCCCACTGTGACATAGAAGTCGTTTTATATGTGAGAGACAGATGGGCTTAAAGGAAGTCTCTTTTGTCTTATCTGTATTGCATGTACTAGAGGTCCTCCAAGTTAAATGGGTGACTTTCATTTTATGTTGAAAGTTGCAGGTTGAATGTAAACACAGTTGTAGGATGTAGAGCTAAAACATTTTTTTCTCCTTTGAATCTCTGCAAAGCCACACAAGTCATGAAATCACTGGAACTCTTAATATATCAGATAACTATTATGTATCTATTATAATTGCTGTGAGAAGGACATAAAAGAAAATCAACTCTTTGTAGCATTCAGTTTGTATGTATTAATGTGATTTCTGAGTTGTGTTTTTTATACAATAAAGATGGAAAAATTAACCAGGTAAAAGCTTAAACTTCGGGTAGTTCTGAAAAGCAGACACTTAAGGTATGTATAGATACTTAGCTGTGGTTATTGCCTTTTAACTTTGTTTTTAACCGTTTGCAAAACCTTCTAATAACCCAAATAATCATAGAATGATTTGGGTTAGAAAGGACCTTTAAAGGTCATCTAGTCCAATCCCCCACCACGGGCAGGAACACCTTTCACTAGACCAGGTGGCTCAGAGCTCTGTCTAGCTTGACCTTGAATGTTTCCAGGCATGGGGCACTTACCATATTTATGCCAGTGTCTCACCACGCTCATTGTAAAGAACTTCTTTATATCTAATCTAAATCAACCCTCATATAGTTTAAAAGCATTGCCCATTGTTCTATCACAACAGGCCCTGCTAAAGTTTATCCTCATCTTTCTTGTAGAAACATTTAAGTATTGAAAGGTGCTATGAGGTCTCACTGGAGCCTTTTTTTTCTCCAGTATGAACAGACCCCTATTATCTCGGCCTTTCCTCGTAGCAGATGTTCTCCAGTCCTTGCTTCATTTTTGTGGCCTCCTCTGGGCCCATTCCAATATGTCCCTCGTTTTGCTGTGATGAGGACTCTAAAACTGGACGCAGCACTCCAGGTGGGGTCTCACCAGAGTGGAGTAGAGGGGCAAAATCACCTCCCTTGACCTGCTGGCTCTGCTGCTTGTGATACAGCCCAGGATGTGTTTGGCTTTCTGGGCTACAGGTGCACATTTTCAGCTCACATCCAGCATTTCATCCACCTGTACCCCCAAATCCTCCTGGACAGAGCTGCTCAATCCCTTCATCCCCTAGCCTGAATTGATACCAGGGTATGTACAGATCCAGGTGCAGCACTTTGCGCTTGGCAGTGTTGAACACTATGAGGTTCACATGATTATCCCATGGACCCACTCCTTGAGCTTATCCAGGTCCCTCTGAATGGCATCTCATCCCTCAAGCATGTTGACCACGCTGCTCAGCTTGGTGGTGTGTTCAGGTTTGGTGAGGGTGCAACCTTGCTGTGAGATTCAGTTGGTATATTCCTTCCCAAAACAGTTGATGCAGTTTTACTGCTTCTAGAAATAGTGATTATACAAATTACAGACTGTGGATGAATTAGTGTTCACTTGTGTTTTAGTTTCTGCAAGTATTGGTTAATGTAAGTGGAAGAAGATTTGACTCAGCACCAATGGTTTCAAGTGCTGTATTTCAGAATGCAGATTTTCAGTTTTGTATGGTAATACACTCCATGCTCAGGTCATTTTCTGAGGTTCTGTTATAATGCAGTCAAATTCTCAATTATGGAAAAAGTCTTTAATTTGGTCCTGACAATTTACTGTCTGTGACATTGTTGGGTTTTTTGTACACATCATTATTTGGCAAAGTGGAAGAGTGTATGACAAGTATATGTTTGATTTTTGAGAAGTTGTCATGCTCCAGGGTCTTCAGAGATTGTCCTACTCAGAGTAGTCATTTCCATGTTGCTTCAAAATTGTTTGAAGAAAACTAGCAGTGAGCATAATGCCAAGATTTTTGCTATTACTTGGGAGAATTGAAGTGTCCGATACCTCCTGTAATCTCCTTTATTGGTAAAGACATTCCTGATCAGATTTTCTGTGATATTTAGTCTTTATTTTAAGGATTTGATATACTCTTTATGACCCT
Source organism: Acanthisitta chloris (assembly GCF_000695815.1). Lineage (NCBI taxonomy): Eukaryota > Metazoa > Chordata > Aves > Passeriformes > Acanthisittidae > Acanthisitta > Acanthisitta chloris. The sequence continues at coordinate 34,811 of NW_008670759.1, read as the reverse complement.
TTAGATATGATTTACACTGTTACAAAACTCTTGTGTTCATTATCATTGCCTTTTGTGTACTTTTTCTTTGATAACTGGAGTAGAGCTGCATTTTAAAACCTTACTGCTCATTCAGGATGCCAATTTTATCTCCCCTTTTATTGTTTTGTTGAAATTTGTTTGTCTTTTATTTCATCCTTGTTTTTAGGATTCTTCCTGTGCACAAAGCCAGCCTCAGAGGTTCTCTTTCTTTTTCTGGACTGTGCCAGTCCTTACTCTAATACAAACTCATTCTGATTTTGTTTGTACTTTCTTTCCAAGTATGCAGACTCGTGGTCAAGAATCACAGTTTACTTGCTTACCGTTCTGGTTTATTTTCTTTCAATTTGCTCCCACAGGTTGCATTAAAGTAGTCCCTGTCATGGCATTTCATCTACTACGGTTGATTTTATCATAATCAGTTCTACTTTGTTAACAAGATTTTCTAATAATGACTTCATGTCCACTCAGTTTTTTGGGTTCAGATCTGCTTTTCTTAAGCATTCAGTGTATCATAAAACACTCAGTGATAAAGGCTGTCATTACAATGTTCCCCACTATGAATACTCCAGGTTGTTGTTTTCAAATTCCAAGAGTTGTCTGCTGATTTTAATATCTGGCAAAACAGAGTGTAAATTAAATTGATCTGTAGGATTATGCGAGACCTTCAGATATGTGAGGTAGATATGTTAACCTTGCTGCAAGAAAATTAGTCTAGAAAAATGACAGATGTCATGTCAAATGAAGGATGACAAGAAGCTGAAAGCTAAAATTTGAGCGTTTCGGGGGTTTGTGACACAGTGAAGTATACTTAGAGCTTTTGAAAAGCCTTTCTCTGTGAAAAGGTTTGCTTTCTAAAAGACAAAACAAAACACAAACAGAACTGAAAAAAACCCACCAAAATTTAGGCGTTTCTTCCCCATGTTGTTCTACTGGAACTTGAGCATGCTTAATTGCTGAATGAATGGTCTGTATGTCAGATTAAGTCTTGAAAGGTAGGAATACTCTGCACTGGTGTGGCTGCACCTTGAATATTGTATACAGTTTTGGATGCCACAGTACAAGAAGGATATAAAGCTATTAGAGAGCATCCAAAGGTGGCACACGAAGATGATGAAGGGTCTTGAGGTGAAGCCATATGAGGAGTGGCTGAGATCACTTGGTCTGTTCAGCCTGGAGAAGAGGAGACTGAGGACAGACCTCATCACTCTATACAGCTCCCTCCTGAGGGGCAGTGCAGGGACCGCACTGACCTCTGCTCTCTGTGACCAGTGACAGGACCTGAGGGAATGGCCTGAAGTTGTGTCAGAGGTGGTTTATGTTGGATATTAGGGAAAGGTTCTTCCCTCGGAGGTGTTTGGGCACTGGAACAGCTCCCCAGGGTCATGGCCCCAACTTGACAGAGCTCAAGGAGTGTTAGGACAATGTTCTCAGGCACAGAGTGTGGTCCTTGGGGATGACATGGGGAGTCAGGAGTTAGATTTGATGATCCTTGTGGGTCCCTTCTGAATATTCTGTGACTCTGTGAATACCTCTGTTTAACAAATGGTAGTTAGGCTTCTTCGTCTTTCCATACAGCAGGAGTTTACTCTTGCACAGAAGCTTAGCTCTGTACCTGTGGGGCCTTTTCAGCTTCAAAAATTGTACATTTCATACAAGTTGATCAGTTTGTGAATGTTACTTGTTACAGCAGTTGAGCACTCCAGTGCATGACTTTGGCATAAATCTTACAACAGCTTGCTATTTAGAAGCTTCATTTGAATGTGCTAGAGATTAGGTTACACACCTGAGAGAGACTGTTTAGAAGGTGAAAAAGTGCAAAGGAAATGTTCAGGTATTTCTGTTTATGAATGAGGTGTGACTTTCCGTGTTGAATATTTCTTTAAAAATTAAACAACTTTGTATTTTTAATGCAGACAGCGAATTACTTATGAATGTGCATCACTCTAATGAAAAACAGGGTGCTTTCATGCTATTCCTCCATTTGAAAAGGAAAAATACAAAGAGCAACTTTACTAAAAGGCAATTTCTTAAGAAGTATGTAGTAGGATGATACTTTTACATTTAGGACATTTCTCTTTCCCCTTGAGCTGGTTATTTGGTGTTCAGGAAGAGACTGGACATGGCACTTATTGCTGTGGTCTAGTTGACATCATGTTGTTGGGTCATGGGTTGGACTAGATGATCTCAGAGGTCTTTTTCAGCCTGATTGATTCTGTTATTCTGTGATACCTTGGTTCAGGAAACTGAACTTGTGTAACTTAGTAGAACATTTTACCTCTTTGTTGCCAAGTAAATAGAATCTAGTTCTGCAAAGCATATTTTGAAAGCTTTTACATCTTTTGCAATCAGTTATTTATGTCTTTTTCATAAATTTAATAAATTAAAATTAACAATGTTTTGTCTTCAACAGAAATTGTAGTTGCTGAAAGTGTGGTTGTCATCAAGAAACTGCTGCAAACGCAGCCAGCACACCATGGTGAAATTATTAAGCATATGGCCAAACTCTTGGATAACATTACAGTGAGTATTTGTTCACAGTGTCTTGTTTTCCTTGTTGACTGCTAGTGTGATTTTTTACCTCCGTTGAATTTGTACCATAAGTGGAAATACAACATTACTTTTTATTTTTGACATAAAATACAGATTTTCATGATCTCTAAAAAGAGAACATAGAAGCTGTCAGTTGGCATCATTTTGTGCCTTAGGTCTGGGAAGCTGTTTTGAAGAAGATCCCTGGAAATGCTGAGTATTGGTAGTAGTTACACCAAGATGAATAGCAGATTTAGAATGTGGAGTGGTTGAGTTGAAATGAAAATCATGCAAAGCAGCAGCAAGCTTGAGCATTATCAGCCAATTGTCTTAGTCATCTGGAGTGGAGTTTAAAAGATTCTATTTTTAACTTAATTCCCCAAATCCCGTGACCTTTCCATGGTGTCAGACATGCTGCTGTGCGTGTGTTGCAGTATGTCTTGAAGTTTCATTTTTATCTTCTGGGTATTTGAGATTCTGTGGTGTTTTAACAGTAAAACTTGCAGAATTCCCTAGTATTTTTCTTTAGATTTAACTGACCTTTAGGCATGCAAATATTTACTTCCCAAATTCTCCTCCGTAGTCCCAGTTATTGATAAAACATTTTGTGGTCTATCCTAAATTAGTGTACGGGCTGAGGACCATTAGCTTCTTATTACATCATAACCCAAAGGTGACAGATTTTTGATCTTTCAATGACTATTTTTCTATAGAGGCTATAAACAGGACTGTTTAGTTTCATACAATTACACATTTATGGATGATGGAGCAGTTTCTTAGTCAGTTAATCTTCTTTTTTTTCCATAGTTGAATTTGGCAAGGTTTGGAATATTAAGAGAAAAAGGAAACTTGTTATTCTCAGTTCATGCTTACTGACAAACTAAAATCATCTTTGGCAGCTAAGAGCTCATAATCCAACTTGGTGATTGATGTAAAGGAAAAAGGAAATAAGACACTGCTGCTAATTACTTATCAAAAGAAGTATTACTATTTTATAATAATCACCTGTGTTTTCAGAAAATTAGTCAATAATCAACAATCAGTATTTGATTATTACAGTCACATAAATTATGTATAATTTTACTATACACATCTGGCACTTCACCAGTTTGTCATCTGATTTCCACATACTATAAAAGAGAAGATAGTTATTTTCTAAATATTCTGCTTAACACCTTAGAGTTTTGTGACTGTTTCATACAATTAATAGTTTCAAGTAAATATTTTATGTTTTAAATACAAAGAATATTTTTGGAAAATAATTTCCTTTTATACATTGGAGGGAGGGGAAGATATGCTGTACTTGAACTACTTTGGCTTTTTCACGTTGTCCAGTATGTGTTTGTAGAGAATATCAGAAAATGGTAAGTGGAAGGAGGACAGTCTGTGGAGCAGAGCAGTCACAGAAATGAGTAAAACTCAAAATCTAGTTCTGAATCATGCTTCTTATTCAAGAATAAAGCGGTGATGGTGTTGCTGTAGCTCTCCGAAGTGATTGTCTGACATCTTGTTTTACATTTTCTGATTTTTTACCTGAAAGCTTCAAGATATGTTTCTCAGTGTGCTTAAGGCTTTGAGTTAAAGAACAAATTTGGAGAAGTTCACATTTACGATTCGAATGCCATATATTCAGTTCCTTGCAGTGACCTGCCCCTGATGTGTCTGAAGGTGGATGTGTGACTTCACCGAAGGGTTTGGGTTGTGAGAGGCCTGTAAAGGTCATCTAGTCCAAACCCCTGATCCCTCACTTCTGTAAAGGATATGGATATACATTTAGGAGGGTTTGCTAGGCCAAATGCTAGGGTCTGAATGAACTTGAAAGGAGCTGGAGGGTGGGGAAATGTGAGCCAAGAAGTTCTTTGTTGCTTCTTGGAGTTGAAATGAATTTAATAGTATACAAAATACAGCTGAAAGCATGAATAGAATTAAATACTATTAAACCAAAAAGCACTTAAGGAAAAAAATGAATTGTTTGATTGTCTTGTTGGGATTTAGTTTAAGTAACTGGTGAACAGCTACTAAAATAAGCAAAATTGGGGTAGACTCAATGGAATACATTTTTGGGTTAGCACCTGAATTTTTCTCATTAATATTTTTATAAGTTTCACTTATGTTAGTCTGAGATTGTGATTGACAGTGTTGAGGTGCCTAAAAGTATTTCATAGGAATATTTCTTTCAGGTCACTTGCTTTACTGAAATTCACTCATTTTTGTCTTCATCTTCTTGATCTACGAAAGCCATTTAGAAAGTGATAGGATGGAGAATATTTACGAAATAACTGTTTTCTCTTTTAAACTAAATAAAAGCTAAAGGAAAACCAGCTAAATTGTGATACCATATATATAAATAGTAAGAAGTATTAAGAGCTAACTCTCATTTACAGTAAAGATCAGGTCCATTTCAGTTTGCCCTTTGCCTGATTTTTCTTTTTTCTTACATATCTGAACAGACTGGTTATTTTTGTGCTTTTGGTTTTGTGTGTTTTCATTTTTACCTTAAACTTCATCCCAGGTGTGCCCACGCAAAGATCCATGAGATCTGTTTTGTGTCTGGGATCTGTTGACTACCTAGACGTGTGCATCGTTTAGCTGGATCCAGCTTCGTTTCAGCTCTACACCCTTCAAAAGATGTAACTGAGAAATGCATGTCTGATGGTGTCCTGAAGATAATAAACAAGAGAATAATTAGATCTCTTTAACCTTCTGCTTTTAAAAATCATAAAAACATTTCCATTTAGCTGTTAATGTGTTCATAATGTCATCACGCTTTGCAATTTAATGACTTGCTAAGCTGTGGGCTAGAGATGCGAGCAGTGCTGGTTTGTGCTAGGTGTTCACTCTGAGGTAGGCTTAATTGGCTTTGGGTGTATAGCTTTTCGAGCGACAGGAGTTTAAAAAAACTTCCTTATGGGAAAGGGCTATTTGGAGATGGTCGAGTTCAAAAGTTTCATCTCCCAACAGCACCATAACCTGATGCTTTAGGGAAAGGGATGTAAAGGTAAGAGCAAATTCATGTGATGCACCTGCAGTGTACCTTCTCAGTTCAGTTCAGGCTTCAGGTTGCCATCAACGTCATCATCATTCTCACTAACCCAAAAGTGATAATTTCTCCTCATATTCCTTATCTCTCATCAGCCATTCCCTTTGTCTTTCCTGATATTTGTGTGCTTTTTTGAAGTGTGTTGAGCAAAAGGGTGCACAGTAGTCAGACATGAAGGAGAAATCTTGTGCAATGACATAGTGATACTATTTGTTTTGTGGTTTTTATCTGACTCTCTTGGTGTTGTTTGCCTTTTGACTTCTGCAGAACATTGGCTTAACAGTCCTCTGACTGTAGAATGTTCATTATTCCAAGGTGTATTTTTCCCTCAAAATATCTCAGGGTCCATTAATATGTGCACAATATGTTTCTGTGTCTGAGTGTTCCAAGTCCAGCTGCATCACTTCTGCCCAGTTTTTAAGTGCCAGTAGTAAGTGATCTTCAACTGTTCAGGCTCTGGTTTAGTCTAGAGTACCTTGAATAATTTTGTGTCAGCAGACTCTCTCCGCACTCACTCGATAGTCCTCTTAGGTTACTTGTGGATCTGTTGAGCTGCATGTTTTCCCTTGCAGATCCCTGTGGGACATCCGATGATTGCCTTCCATTGTAACTGGGTTTTTGTCTTTTCTATTGTCTAGCCCTTTTTTGCTCATGACTGTGTCTTTCCGCCCTGCAAAGGATGACATTGTTGAGGGGCTTTTTCGTAAGCTTTTAGAATACTCTCTTGTCAAATGTGTGTCATGCAGCCTAGCCTTGTAGCAAATCTTCCCTTCAAAACACCTATGGTCCAGAATTTTTTCAAGGGCAAATACTTGCAGATTTAATCTGAGTTAAGTTTTCAGGTGGGGTGATTAGACTGCATCGCTCAAACTGAATTAGCACAAGAAGCTGTTGTTTACATTCGAAGTGTGCCTCTTTTGACTTGTCTTAATTCATTTTAGCAGTGGATGAGTGTGAGTCAGCAGGAGTTAGCTCTGAGTAGGAATGTCTCGGTGGTGTTCTGCATTTGTGTGTTGCCTCATATGCACAAGCTGCAGTAGTCTCCAAATTAGTTTCTGCCTTTGTCTTTTTAATTATGTTTATTATGGTACCTTGTATCCAGCAGTGATTGCCATTTGGGGAATGGGCATCTTGTACTTCCAATGTGATTTTTCTCTTGTGGTAGAATCAAAAATTTTAAGGGTTGGAATGAACCTTACAGATCATCTAGTCCTAATCTTGCCTGCCATGGGCAGAGACAACTCCTCACTAGATCAGTACTACTACTTAGTGCTACTAAGGCGGTTGTTTTTTCTCCTTTATATAGCTGGTAAATTCTGACATCGTTTTTCTTATAACAGACTTACTCCTAGTTCCTTCTAAAATATGAGCAAGAGTATGAAAGAGGTCTGAAGTGTTTTCTAGTCTAAAGATGAGGAGGATTTTGATTGGATAAAGATAAGTTGCAAATTTAGAGAAAAAATAAGATATGTGTAACTTTGAAGAGATTAATATGTGAGGAAAAACATGTCACAAACAATCTCACAGGGGAGATTCAGGTTAGATATTAGGATAAATGTTTTCACTGCTAGGGTGTTCAGGCACTGGGATATTGCCCAGGGAAATGCTAGAGTTGCCATCCCTGGAAGTGTTTAAGAGGCCTCTGGATCTGGCGCTGGAGAATATGGTTTAGGGGTTACAGCAGTGGCAGATTAGTGGATGGACTTGATGATCTTAGAGGTGTCCTTCAACCTTGGTGATTCTATGATTCTACTTATGGAAGAAATTAAGAATACTAATTCCTGGTTTGGGTTGGGATTCTTATTGCTAGAGTAGCAGCCTGGGAGTTTATGACACTCCTCTGTCCATTCATTCACTGGTAACAAACTCGAATTCCTCTGCAGTATCCTTACATAAAAACTGCTTATTGCTGTGTTTCTGATGTGGCTTCACAGCAGAGGCATCTTTCTTATTTTGATTTAGTTCTTCTTTCCTGCAGTATTGGGAAGGTATCACAAGGTATGACATTAATATGTTTCTATGTCCTCCAGTTCTGCAAGCTTCAGATTCTAGCCAGATTCTTTTCCCTAGGATATACTTTAGTAATCTATTTTTAAACCTTTAAGTTAGTAATGCCTTAGTGAACAATTCTCATAATTTGATCTTTTTTTTCCACTGAGTCTAATGTCTGTGTGATTGTTTAGAATTTGAGAGGAATATGTGGCCTTTGGGACATTGTGTCCAGGGACACTGAACTTGAAGAAAATATTCTAATTGAATAAAACACAGTTTAAACAAAACCTGTACACTGTGTAAGTATACATACTACATAACTGTGTAAGAGGTACAGGCATCAGCGAGATCCTGTTCTAAAGGAATTTTATGTGTAGAACTTCAAATTATGGAAGAGTCCTTGAAGGTCTACCATTTAAAAACAAACAAACAAAAATTTGTCTTTTGCTCCTGTTCTTTCCTTTGTACCTTTTCTTCTTGGTCTCACTCTGCCATTTCACATCAGCTTTCTCCCTCTCCCCATTTCCAATCCCAAGTAAAATTTGGCAATGGCTAGATATGCAATTTTTCTTCTGGATGCAGAAAATTACACCTGTTTTGAAATTTGAATATCTTTTCATTTGGTGACAGATGTGGATAACCAGAATTGGTCATTTCAAGTTCCACTCTAGCCCTGTGTGTTGTGTGATAAACTGGGAGTGGAACTACAATACTTTTTCAATGGTGCTGCTTGGAGCAGTCTGTAAAATCTTTATAATATCTTGCTGTAAGTGACCAGAGTTTTGCTTTGAAGGGAGAGGGTCTGGCTGGAGTTTATTTTTTAACTGTTTATTTATTTTCCTTGAGGCAGGTAATAGTTTGAAATGGCAGCAGAAACTGCCTCCCGGTACTAAAGGCTTAAAAAGTGCACTTAACCACTTGCTCAGGGCATATGGAATAAAACATCAGGCAAAGTAATTTACAGTCCTGTTTGCCTTTGAGGATAATGCAGAGAAGGGCTGAATAATGAAAGTATTTCCTGCATTTTTGTCAATTCAAGGTCCCTACTTAAGCTATACTGGAAGAGGCAATGAAGGTCTAGAAGGGGCTTCATTTCTTGTTTGCTGTTTTGAGTGCCCTGGAAACAACAGCTGCAGGATCATGCACTTGCTATTACATGGCTGAGAACTGGAAGACTTAAACAGGGAAAAAGAAGTCTGAAAATATTGTGTGATTCTGACCCCAAATGAATCCAGTGACACAGAAACATTGGGTTCATCAGTTCGACACACACTTTTCATTAAAGCAGCTTCTGCTCAGGGTTTGATTCAAAAAGTCTCTAATTGATATTGATTCTTTTGGCACAAAATTGCGTTTAATACATATACAGTATTTACATAGTAAGACAACCACCTGGTTAAAATGCAGAGTCTCATGAGAAATTTCATCTGTCTCCCATGGTCACTATTTTGTGAATTGGGCTTTGTTTAGGCTATTTATTTTACAGTCTAAAAATAGTTTGTTACTCTAGTAATTACATTTTCAAACCAGGAAAAAACCTTGAAAGTCGAACACGGAATGCACATTGTTTAAATACTTTTAAATATGTTTCATTGTGGGTTTGAAGTGTAGTCCTGGGCTTGACTAGGAAAAGTACAGTTGTGATGTTTGTGTTTCATAATTAATGCTGTGACTGAAATTGATCTGCTCTGTGAGCTGTTTTTGCTTTACAAAAAGACAGTAGTGGGAAAAGGGATGTTTCTAATAGGCTGCTGCCCAAACTGTGGTACTTGGTGATCTCTTGTAGAATTCTAGTATTTTAACAAGTCTGTAATGAAATATTTTAGAAAAATAAATCTAGCATAACTGAAATCTGAAGTTGCCTATATATTCTTATTTAGAGATATCTCTCTGTACAGCAGGCAACTTGAACTGCTCCAATACTGGAAAATTTAATGTACCACTCAATTACTATTCTTTAGCCCAATTTAAAATAATAGATTGGGTGTGAGGTCTTAATGCAGTGTAAC
>NW_008670759.1:22502-25191 GCF_000695815.1 Acanthisitta chloris | reverse complement strand
CTTCTGAAATCAGTGTACAGTAATGGCATCAGTCTTACCATTTTGCAGAGGAACATACTCTGGCTGCATTTAAAGTTTTTATATGTAGCAGTAGTTCTGTAGCTTCTTCACCACCTTCATGCTGTAAATTCCAAGAGCATTTAATTTTTTCGTCAGTTCACCCTCAAAAATTCATCTATATCTCCATCAGTGTTTGCGTCTATCTGTGTGAGTTAAATCACTGTGTTATACCATGCTCAGTACATTATGTTGCTTCTACCTTAAATTTATTTGCCATATTTAGAATTGGCATTTCTCTCTTGGCAGGATTTGTTGTTGTTGTTGTTGTTGTTTTCGTTGTTGTTGGACTCCTGTGTCCTGTTTCTCTGTGATCTGGTTGCTTTTTCTTTCAGCTGCCTTTCAGCCCTCTGTTCTTATCGTGACATAGAATCATGGAATTTTAGGGGTTGGAATAGGCCTTACAGATCATCTAGTCCCAACCCCCTGCCCTGGGCAGGGACACCTCCCACCAGAGAGGTTGCTCAAGACAGGCATGATGTGGCTGTTTATATTTTTGTTGGAATGTGTATTTGCAACCCTATGAAGTAGAGAGGCAGATACTGTCAGGTTGACTGTATTCAGAGCTGTTTCCAAACTTTCTTGAGCAGTAAAATATGAAACCATCGTTGAAATTTCCTGTGAACATAATTGTTTCTTTAGTGTGTCTTAGTACAGGCCGTTTATTAGAGACTGTGCCAATGGGTATCCTGAACTCTGGTGGATTGTTTGCATTTGTAAACTTCTATGAACATACTTCCCTAAGTAGTACTTTCAAATGTTAGGTGATTACAGAATAAGGTACTTAATGGTTGGTTCCCACTGTAATTCTGGGAAACAGATATTCATATATTAATAACTGACATGCTGGAAAGGTAATTAAAACATTTATAATACATACTAAGAGTTAAAGCTTTGAGAATCACATGCATATCCTGTGCATCTTACCTCAAGCAAAACTCACACTGGCTTGAGTGTAAGCTTATTAAAACAGAACACTGTATAGTAGAGGGAGTAATGGAAAGTGTTAGTATGGTTAGAAGCTGCTTATGCTTCTAGAAAAAGCAGCAAAATTAGCTGAAATTGCAGTTACAGAGGAAGCTTTTCTTTCTACTAAATTACAGTCAGCCTTTTAATAGGGTAAATAGATTTTTCCCTAACATTTCAACATCTGCTGCACAAGAGTCTGTACAAAATGTCAGTGCACTACAGTCTGTAGATGCTATGCAGGACATGGTTTTGACTTTCTCATTGGATGCTTCCTTCCTCTCAAGGAAGGAGAGCAGTGTTTTCAGGGAGATAGTAACACAAATGCAGTTTTTTAATTTGAACACCACGTAATGTAGGCTGTATCACCTTTTAGAGGAGTGTGTGTATATTATTTCATTTAACTCCTAACTGCTTCTAGCTGAACTGCACAGAGCATGAGCTTCTGTTTCCTTCTGTGATTTCATTTTGCCTCCCCTCTGTCTCTGCTTTTGAGGTCAGTACCATGCACTGAGAGTTAGTTCATCCAAATTCTGCTACTGCCTGTGACTTCAGTGAAAGTGTCAGGTACCTCCAAAACAATAAGACTTGTTTGAAGTTTCAGGTCCTTTTAATTAAGGATGTTGTAGGATATTAGACATTAGGAAATGTTTTTCCCTGTCAGGGTGGTGAGACACTGGCACAGGTTGCCCACGGAGGCTGTGGCTGCCCCAACCCCGGCAGTGTTCAAAGCCCTGGATAAAGCCTTGAGCAACCTGCTCTAGTGGGAGGTGTCCCTGCCCAGGGCAGGGGGTTGGGGCTGGATGGTCTCTAAGGTCCATTCCAACCCGGTAGCAATCTGTGATTCTATGATATTGTTTAACTTGTTGCTGAACACACACATACAAGAATTTAAGTAGTCTTTGTGAATGTGTTCACTCAAGAGTGTGCAATTTGCCCCCAGGTTCCAGTAGCCAGAGCCAGCATTCTGTGGCTCATCGGGGAGTACTGTGAGCGGGTTCCAAAGATTGCTCCTGATGTCCTGAGGAAGACAGCCAAGAGCTTCACAAACGAAGATGACCTCGTGAAGTTGCAGATCTTAAATCTGGGTGCAAAACTCTACTTAACCAACTCAAAGCAGGTAAGCCTAAACTTAGAATCGTGTATTTAGTGTCATGGTGGGTTCTGTACAGTCCATACAGATAAACAGCGTAGGTTTTTTATAGAAGCAACCAAAACTAGTCGATATTACTCTGTGAAGAAAAGCTGAACATCAGTTTTCAAGAAATCTAACAGATTAAATCTAACCATGAATCTTTTAGTATGTACTGGATTATAAGTGTGAATGCAGTGATGAGGTCACTCTTTTTTGTGTCTTTGGGAAATTATGAAGTTTTTAATTCACATAAATAGGGAAGATTTATAAATCTTATCAGTAATATCATATAGGAGATTTTCCAGATGTGATTGGTTGTTTTCTGGAAGTAAGACAAGAATTTTCAAGGGAGTACTGTCATTTTGAACAAGAAGCTGCTCAAGTTTTTTGCTCAGTATATCTAAAAGGAGATGCCAGCAAAAGACCTCGTTTTGTCCTTCTATCAGTGCTTATTGCAGAGATGGTAACTGCTTTCCCTTTTTCTGTTGGGGGTTTGTTTTTTTTTTTTGGGTACTGTTTCATTTTACCTTC
>NW_008670759.1:6187-22427 GCF_000695815.1 Acanthisitta chloris | reverse complement strand
TAGTCAAGAAAATCTGGAAGTGTCAGATAGTACAAAAAGGTGAACTTGAATCTCTGGGCAGCTGAAAACAATACTGTGAGAGGTGCCAGTTACCTCGTTCTTCTCAGTAGTAGCAGCACTGTTAACTCCATCACTCTCTGGCCATAGAATATATGACTTTGACACTAATTTTTCACTGTAATTCTGATTATTACAGTAAAAGGTTCTAAAATTGAAGGTTTTTTTTTCCCAGGTGTTTAAAGGAATACATTGTGTGATGTATGTAAACTTCCCTGAGCTGCTAAGACCTCTTTGTTTTACAACAGCTTGCACAGCACAGGATCTTGCACCTCTGCAGCTGTGGTGTCTTCTTGTTCTTTGATAGCTATATCCAACTACAGATGTGATCAGTCTGAGACTTTGTTCTGTAGAATGTGTGGGAGATGGACTGCCTTAGAGTCATCAAGGTTGGAAGAGACCTTTAAGATGATGCATCAAGTCCAGCCATCCACCCACTGTAACCCCAAAAACATATCACCCAGTGCCAGGTCCAGATGCCTCTTGAACACCTCCAGGGATGGTGACTCCACCACGTCCCTGAGCAGCACATTCCAATGCCTGACCACACTAACAGTGAAAAAAATTCTTCTAATACCTTATCTGAATCTCCCCTGTCTCAGCCATGCATTCAGATAGGAATTAGTGCTTTGTTTATACTGTCTAAAATGGGGCAGTAACAAAAGGTGACTTCTTTCTGTCAGTGCTAATCTCACTGAAGGTGCTGACTGAGCTAAGGAAAGATTGGCTTGACTATCTGAATTTGTCTTCTTTTAGCCCATTACATGATAATTACTAGTTTTCCATATAGTTTTTGTAATTTTTCAAATAAAATTTTCCACACAAATTTTTCCATACCATATTTGGTCAAAAATCCATTGCCTACAAGGAGATAATGATTTTTGTGATGCTTTTTCTCCCATTTCACATCTTAATGCATTTCAAACCATCATTATAAGTGTTGCATAACCCTTTGTTCAAATGCAGTAATGGTTATAAAGCAGAAGAAACTGTCTCCCACTGAATGATGAATTTCGTCAAAGGGTGTTTTCCTCTCTCAGTTTTATGTTGTGGAAAAATGAGTTGTTATCTCAAGTGGTCAGGATTTTCATATGAAAATTCTAACAGTATAAGCTGGTGACTTGACTTGGTTCAAAGCTCCTCTCAAACTAGAATACCATGGATTTCCCTTTGGGAGGTGGCAACACTCTTCGTATATATCTACATCGTTATTCCCAGGAGTAACTCTTTACTCACCCAGTATTAAAGTATCACTTGCTGGAATTAGTTCCTAAGTTTCTGGAATCAGTTCCTATAATGTCCAGCCATTTTTTAGTCTAAATTTTAAAACTTGAGGTCAAACCTTCTATGTTTGACTGCTCAGTTGTCATTTTGACCATGTTTTCTGCCTTGGTATCATACCTCACCACATGGTACTTTTATGAATCCTTTTTCAGTTTCATCCCAGGTTAATGACTGAGTTGTGGAAAACTCAAAGATACCATGTCACTTCATTGAAGTATAGTGGTAGAATACCAAAGAGACACTCGACACCGACCAAACACATGAAAACAGTTTGTTCCCCAGGTGAGGGAAAGGCAGGTTAAACTTATTTGTCAAGCCTTAAGTGTTGAGAGAAAAGCACAGAGTTCTGGGGGAAGTAAGACTTGGTTATCTTATTCCCTTTCTCTAACTATATGAATTTATTTGCTGGTAATTTCCTTAGGCATATGTTCAGATGTTTAATGCAGCACATTCACAGGAACATAGTTTAATATTCAGGATATTTTTATAGCAATTTTCTTATATCCATCCAATCCTGTGATCATCCCATGAACTTTCAAAGGATGTTTATAATTTAAGGAAGAGTTTTAGGTTCAGTCCTATCTGGATAAATATGTAATAAAACCAGGCTATCATAGAATCAACTGGGCTGGAAAAGACCTCCAAGATTATAAAGTCTAACCCCACCGTCATTACGAGACCATGGCACTGAGTGCCACATGCAGTCTCATCTTGAAAACCTCCAGGGACAGTGAATCTACCACCTCCCTGGGCAGCCCATTCCAATGCCTGATCACTCTCTCTGTAAAAAATCTCTTCCTAATAGCCAACCTAACCCTCCCCTGGCAGAGCTTGAGTCTGTGCCCTCTTGTCCTCCTGCTGGTTGCCTGGGAGAAGAGACCAACCCCCACCTGACTCCAACCTCCTGTCAGGGAGTTGTAGAGGGTGATAAGGTCTCCCTTGAGCCTCCTCTTCTTCAGGCTTCTCCTCTTCCTCTGATTGTCTGTATTATTTGGTGAACTTTGTTTTTTCAACACTTTGGGTCATAAAATCTTTACGAGTGTGCTAGATAGCTATCTAAATGGAGCTCATATAAGATAAAGTGTTAGGCAGAAAATATGTCATCTAGTTGCCTTAGATGTTTCTTGCATATAGCAGGGAGAATAAAGAGATTTTTATGGGTTTCTTTGTCTAATACAGTAGGACTCCCACCAGAAAAAGTCCCGAGCAGTCCTAGGGTGTAAATAGATACGTCAGTCATGGTTTAGCACAATAGCCTTATTCTGTGTGTCTAAAAAATCAAGTTACTGCAAGATACTGATATCAGGGCATGGATAGATTAGCTGTTTCTCTGCCATGGTGGAGCCTCATCAGCGAGTAACACTTGTATTATAAATTTTCAAGTGGGGATCTACCAGATTAATTGCTGCTAATATAGGAGAGGCATAAAACCCTTAAATAGAACTATTGTCACTAGAAGGCTCTAGAAATGTTGCTGAAGGATGGCTTGAAGTATAGTTTTCATAGCAGCCAAACCCAATGTACAAGAAATAATCATGGGTTCAACAGTGTGGGGGTGAAAGAAATCATATTATGCCTCTATAATGATCATATCCAGGTAACAGGCAATGCTGACATAGGATAATAACTATATTAATATCATGGATCAGTATACTCTGTCACTACTCTATGAAGCACCATGGTGTGCAGAGTCTGTTGTGTTTCAACAAATCAGTTTCTATTAGCTACCTCCATGTAAAAAAGCTCTTCCACTTGTATGGTTGACTTGCTGTAAGAAAAATCTACAATATTAATGTGTTTCTTTGCTGTTTTCATGAAAACTATGCTACATGTGATGCTTGCAAGGAGATTTCTTGACATCTGCTCCTTCTTACAGTTATAGAACATTCCTCCATATAAATTTGTTGGGTATTTATCTGTACTGGACAATATAGAAAAGACATTTTAGAGGACAGGAAAGGGAAGAGGAAAAGGGAAAGGATCATTGAGAAAATTATCTCATTAAAGGAAATGCATATCTTTCAGGATCAGCTACATCTGTTTAATTTCTGCTTCTCTATTTTCATCAACACTCACTGAAAAAATACCCACCATGACAAGGCCCTCTACTTTTCCCATCCCTACAGCAATTCACAAGCTAAGACCACTCTGTTTTATGATCCATTCTCCTGAGCTTTGTGCCATGACAGCAAGGAGTCTTGTCTTGTTTTACAGAGGAGAAGTGATGGCAAAGGCTGCAGGAAGTATCCCTCATTTAGTGTAATTCATGCTACCTGGGAACCCTCCCTTCCAATTCCATTTAGATTGAACAGCATAAGTCCTGCATGAGTGCAGATTACGTATGCTCTGTCTGATGGCAGTTGTTTAAGATTTTATACCCTGGTACAGAAATAGCTGCCAATAAGCTGTGAAATACATGTGGCAAAGTTTTACCTTTCCCAGAGCTATGACAGCACCTTGGGGGGCCAGAGGGGAAGGGGGAAATCTGTTCACAGAACCATTCTTGGGTATCTGAGAGAAAAAAAGAAACAAAAAATATTTCACTGAAGGTTGGGGTTTTTTTAATAAAACTTTGCTTTTACTATTATTCTAATGTATTATGACTAGTTTCTTCAGATCTTTGGTGCCCTAGTTTATTATGTGAAATGCTTGCACATATTGCATTGTATGTGATTGAAATTACAAACATTTTATGTTTATGGTGCATCTCAGTCAAAGGAGATAATATTATGAAAAAGTATTTTTGCATCTCTGGGAAAAAAGCCTATAACTTGTGTCCTCAAGTTGGAAATTACTATACTGAACTTTTTTTAGCGCACGACATGCAATAAAATTGATTTTTTTGGATGTATTTTTCTGCTCACATGATTGAAACTGTGATATTGTCATAGCAATAGCATCATAAACAAAATACATATGCAAGGTTGTTTCTTTGTATGAAGGAGAGAAATCCTTCATGATGATACATTTTTAACCTTGTGGTACGCATCCATTCTGGGTTGAAATACCAAAATTTACTTCCATAGGATGGTGTATTATTTCTGCTCTTTTCCCTGGGTATATAAAGAAAGTGGTGTACTTCTTTAATGGATGCAAGTC
The DNA here is from genome assembly GCF_000695815.1 of Acanthisitta chloris. Classification (NCBI taxonomy): domain Eukaryota; kingdom Metazoa; phylum Chordata; class Aves; order Passeriformes; family Acanthisittidae; genus Acanthisitta; species Acanthisitta chloris. The sequence continues at coordinate 17,987 of NW_008670759.1, read as the reverse complement.
TACCCAACACGAGTGTTCTGGTTACACTACATTATTTCCAAGATGCTGGGAAAGTCTCCCTCGTTTTTTCTATTCTTTTGTTTGTTTAAAAAATTAGCTGGATTATTAAAATTATTTAATACATGTTAATATTCTCAGACATCAAATTAGGAAGCTCTATTATGCTGTAAAACCCTGAGATAATATAAGTTGCTCTCTTACATAAATAAATAAATGACCAATATTAGTGGAGGCTTTAAGCTTCAAGAAAAAAAATGGATCAGGTCTTTTATCCTGGTTTTTAGAGGGCATCAGCAGCTTGCTTTTATGAAAAAGTAACAGCTAAATGCACTGCAAATAATTTGCAGTAATCCAGTTCAGTGATTCATGTGTCTGCTTTAATGGGTCATAATTCAGGATAAAGTAACTGAGTGCAGTCAGAGTGCAGACACTGCTTATGCCAGGGACAGTATCTCTTCATAAAACACACCTCAGCAGAAGCAGTTTGCCAGCCCCCTAATACCCTCTGATGTTTTGATGTCCTGCATATTTTTCCGATTAAGTTTTGAGTGCCATGTTTTTAGTTGTATTTCCACATTCATTATCCTCACGTAGACCCTTCAGCGGGTTTGCCATATATGATTATTTTTTTAATGATGCCTTTCTTTCCACTTCAGCAGTTTAATAATCTAGCACATGGCTGCTTCTCAGTACTCAGCATTCACCTCCCCAATACAGAAGAGGACATGTGCTTTGGCTGCAGAATTCCATTTGCAGCTTTAGAAATGCATATTCCCTGTGGAGCAACATTTGTTTGACATAACCATTCATTTTTATTACCTCTTTAAATATGTTTATCCAGAGTTATCAATAATCATAAATAACTTGTATTCTGTTCTTGTCCTGGTTTTTTTTTCCTTTTTTTTTTTTTTCCCACAGACAAAATTGCTTACCCAGTACGTATTAAATCTCGGCAAGTATGATCAAAGCTACGACATCAGAGACCGTACAAGATTTATTAGGCAGCTTATCGTTCCGAATGAGAAGAGTGGAGCTTTAAGCAAATATGCCAAAAAAATATTTCTGGCACAGAAACCTGCCCCACTGCTCGAGTCTCCTTTTAAAGGTAGAACTGCCAAAATCATTTGGTAAATATTCATTGTGTGAAGGAATGTGGCAGCTTATTCCATTTCGAACATTCTCACGGATTGTGTCACTTAGCAAGCAGAAAAGATTAATATGCAAGGATGCTCGGGCTGCTTACTTGCTTTTCAGCACAGCAGGGTTGGTGTGGTGCAAACACAGTGCATTTCTCTCACGGTAAACACTGACAAACCGATCCATTTCTGTTTGTGTGGATGTTAAATTTGATTTCAATAACAGAAGGTGTGTCTTTGGAGGAAAACTACTCTTCAATTTAGGAGAATAGCTCTAGTATTTTATCTGGAGTTTATTAGAGGGTTGTTAATGTGAGTGTTGCAGACGTTTTATGAATCTGAAATAAATTGAATCTCAGTAGATTAGGTTTTTATTATTTTTGCTCCAAAATCATAATTTTCCCTGTGCGTTTTCCCTGTCTTTTCACAAGTGAGATCCATTGTCTGCCTTCCCAAATTAAAAGGTTATCAGGTTACCCAAATTAAAAATGCTCTGTGACTGTGACGATTGGCAATTTTAGTTTTCATACTTACTTAGGTCTAGTTTTGAAGCTCTGAAAGGAGCTCCATTTTGAAGAAAAACTATTAAAATTCTGGATGTGTTTGTGCCAAGACTTGTATATGGATTGTTTAACTGTGCTGTCATTCTTAATATTCACAGTAAAGTAATTTTTAGAGAAGCTACATTTCAGAGCAACACCTCTAAACACACTGACTGATTAGCTTTTTTATTGACCATTATGGGGGAGATTATTGTAATCTATGGACTGAAATCAGTTTTTTGACCTATGAAGAGCTTCCTAGTTTATATTTATTCCATGACATTTGAGGTAATACAATGGCAATTACCTTTAGCCCTGATTAAGATTGCTCTTTGTGGTAGAGCTCACGTTGTTTGTGTATTTCTCCCCTCCCCCTTTTTTTGTTGTTTAATAGATCGGGATCATTTCCAGCTTGGTACCTTGTCTCACACACTGAACAGCCAAGCTGCTGGCTACCTGGAACTGTCTGACTGGCCAGAGGTGGCACCTGACCCCTCCGTCCGAAACGTTGAGGTGGCCGAGTCGGTACGTCAGCGTCGTCGAAAGTAACTTGGCTGGAGGCATCTGTCGATATAAGAGTATTATCCTAAAATACAAGTTTTTAATTACTCTCTGTGTGCTGTGCTGAAAACCATTGGTGCATGGGAACATACCTTTTGGTTGTTTTAGCTTAGAAATAGAACGTTTGGAAACTTGCATGTGCAATAGGAAGTGGATCTACTAGGCCACTCCTGCTTCACTCATGGATTAGATGGGATGTTTTTATCTCACTTGTGATTTCATGTTTGTTCACACTGCTGCAGTATGTTAATGGTTGAAAATGATGGACTACCAAAGAGGGAAATAAGCAGAGGTTGGTTTGTATGCAAATCCAAGGCTATACAGGAAAAAATATAAATAATACAAGCAGAAGACAGCAGCGGGGGGAAAAATTACGTATGTTTTGAAGTGTAAAGTTTGGAAGAGAACAGCGTTTCCATTTCAGATCATCTAGAGAGAATTAGAAAAGTTTATGATAGGAAAATGTTGTCTATTAGTGCACTAGTCATGTGTTGACATAGAGGGCTGTTTTCTTCTTCCATTAGCTTTTTGTTTCAGTAGTGTAAACTCTGAGGCAAAGCCTTGTTTTGGTTCCAGAGTTGTGATTTCTATGTCAGGTACCAGAGTCCTATTAAAATGCCAGTGAAAGCTGCTGAACAGTAAGAGAAATGTAAATGTATTACACAAACAGAATCATAGAATCACTGAAGTTGGAAAAGACCTCGGACATCTGAGTCCAACCATGCCCTAACACCATCATGTCAGCTAGACCATGGCACTGAGTGCCATGTCCAGTCACTCCTTAAGCACCTCCAGGGATGGTGACTCCACCACCTCTCTGGGCAGCACATTCCAGTGTCTGATCACCCTTTCTGTGAGGAAATTCCTCCTAATGTCTAATATAAATCTCCCCTGATGTAGTTTAAGATTATGTCTTATGTATCAGTATGTAGTGTGCTGATGCTCCTCCTGGAGGTCGGGCATTGTGACAGATAGACACAGAAAAGCACACAGTCCTTGTAATGAGCCAACTTCTGCAGTAAATCACAGATTTAATTTGCATGTAATATGTTAGGCACAGACTAGGTGAAGGAAATTCTAAACAACAGGTCTGACTTGCAGAAGGCAGTGAACAGCGGTGTGGTAGAACAAGCATTTCACCTTAGTATTTATAGAATCATAGAATTTAGGGGTTGGAATGGACCTTACAGATCATCTAGTCCCAACCCCCTGCCATGGGCAGGGACACCTCCTCAGTACATCAGGTTGCTCAAGGCTTCATCCAGCCTGGCCTTGAACACTGCCAGGGTTGGGGCAGCCACCACATCCCTGGGCAGCCTGTGCCAGTGTCTCACCACCCTTAGAGTAAAAAACTTTTTTCTAATACGTAACTTAAACTTCCCCTCCTTCAATTTTAATCCATTACCCCTTGTCCTATCATTGCAGTTCCTGACATTGTAATATCCCTTCTTATATGTGTTTAGGAGAAGAGGTGTTGTGTACAAACGTCTGAAAGCTTTTATGGGAAAAATCTGGAGGGGATCAGATCAAGTGGAGGATTATAAATGATAGGGTTGGCATGAAGGAATGTGTGGAGGCACATCTGTCCATAAAAACAAAAAGTATTGCAGGAAATTGATCAAATGGAGCAACCTCCATCTACCACACAGTAGAAAACATCTACCTCCAACTATTTGAACCTCAGAAAAAAGAGGAAAATCCTCCCACCACGGGTTTTTTTGCAAGTATATTTTTTTCAATGTATCTCATTGTAATCAGTTTTGTGGTCCCTCTAATACTGCATGTGTCCACACAATATATGTTAGTGAACCTGAGTTAGGCTGCACTCCACAATTAAATTGTCAGTTATATCCAAAAGAATATTGGATTCTCAAGCTTTAGCAGCCTTTGATGTTTAAGAGGAAGCCAGTGTGTCTCTAGAGCTGTACACCCTTGCACATCACTGTTGGAGCTCTTTCAGGAGTCTTACTCCAGTTCAGAGCAGTCACTAAGGCACTTCTGTATCACTCTGTTGATATAGATTATCTGCCAGTTTGGGGTTTTTTCCTGTCCTGAGTTTTTTCTTCTGCTTTTCTAGCAGTATAGAGGTATATGCAACGAGAAAAAAGCCTGAGCAAAGTATTGCCACGTTTTGTTGTTGTTTTGGTGGTAAGAATCACTTTTATTTGGAGAATTGCAAAGGAGGTGAAATATAATTCCTATGTGACTGCCAACTGCATCCACAACTGTTTTCTGCTTAAAACCTGGGTTGATAAAGGTGGTGACTGGCCCTCTTTGCCCTTCGTTCTAGTCACAGTGGGCTGGATCTAGAGATAAAACTCTCAGACTTTGGGTTCTTCTGGCATTGAAATTTATTTATCATTACTGATGCTTTTAATCTGCCTTAGTAAATCTTTTTCTAGACTCTGTAAGACATATCTTACCTTTTATAGGTGTGTACAAAACTTCTAGTTCTCCTAATTGTGTAAAGTAAGAGAAGTTTAATAGTTTCTTTTGACTTGCTTAGATGATTTATTTAGAAACTGCTTAATAACACGACTATGAATCTTTCTCCTTGATGTGTTATGTGTATATTTTTGTATTGCTGGTTGCAAAAGTAAACTGAAATTGAAATTTATTTACAGGCAAAGGAATGGAGTGGAATCCTAGGTAAACCAAAGAAGGAGAAACCTGCTGAAAAGTTCTACTCTGAATCAGAAGAGGAGGAAGATGAGTCTGCCAGTACCGGTTCATCAGGTGAGTGTTTGGAAAGCAACTTGCATCTCCACTGCCTGGAGAAATGCATCTTCAGAACTGATTGCTACATAAAAAGAACTAGAAAAAATGCCCCAAATAGCCAGAGCTATGTGTAAAGTCAGGAAATCAGGGGGGAAATTTTACATTCACTATATTAAATGAGTTAGCCTTTGCTTTTTTTTTCGCCCATGCTATTTTCACCCTGCTTTGACTTTAGTATGAGTAGTGAGAGTTGTAACTCCGGTTAAAACTGAAGGCACCTGACTGCAGGAAGAGTGCCAATGTGGTTCTTGGGAGCAGTAAGTCTTAAATGTTTGTTGGCATCTGTTGGTACTGAAGTACTGTTTTGATGGCCTGTGCTGCTATAAGTGGGCAAACTTGTTTAGTGTAATGGGGGTGATGATCGAGGGGGTAACAGCGGCTTATCAAGTTCAGACAGCAAAGGTTCATCAACTGGTCTTTCAACTGGTCTCCCACTCGTGCCAGATAGGCAGTTCCCCAAGGGAGCCATTTCAGAAGAACTTAATGTACTTCAGATGCAGTGAAGGATCATAATTCTCCGTTAGACATAGAAAATGTTTAGCATTAGAGACTTAACTATCAGCATCTAGTTGAATGGAAGGTGAGCACCTGAAAATCTGAATGTGGAGCTGCTTCCTTCCGGTTCCTAAACTGAGGGAATATGCAGAAGTGACTTAAGAATCCTATCACTGGTATATATTCACTTCAGATATTGGAATATTTGGTAAGTATATGATTAATTAGGGGGTGAATAATTTGTTTAAGTTGATGATTCAATCATCATCGTCACCATGGGTATTCAGAACAGATTACTTATCAGGCAGTCGTTTGAAAAGATAATTTTGCAGGTATGCGAATGTATAGATTAGAAAATTTGAGGTCATCTCCAGCTCCTAAATAGGGTTATGTAACTGGGAAGAATCCACTGCAATTAATTTATCATTAGACTTTGTAATTTGATAAAGTATAGTACTGTAGGCTGAAGAGGACAGGTGCTTAACTAACAAAACATAAGGGGAGACTAACGAAATATACATGTAGGGGGAAAGTGGTTTTCTTGCCTCCTTTTGACGCAGGATAGATAATGCTGAACCTTGCGGTGGAGTCCTAAAACACTAAACCATTGTTTAATTTAAAACAAACTTGGATTCCTAAAACACTAATTGTATAAGATATTTAGAACAAAATTGTAAGGGTTATTCTTATTTCAGAGGGTGAGTCTGACAGTGAGAGTGAAAAGGAAGATAAAGAGGAAGGCAGCAGTGATGAGAGTAGTGGGAGTTCCTCTGCCAGTGAAGAATCAACTGACAGTGAATCAGACAGAAAAGAAAGTACTGCAAAGAAAACATCCAGAGCTGCTGCTGAAAGGTAGGTACACACTCATATGGTTTTAATTTTTGGTCATACTAGCTGTTGAAGCACTCTTCCCATGAGCACTCTGCCAAGCCTTTAATTAGGCTTTTTTGAGGCTGCATTGGCCAAGGAGTGATGTCAGGGTATGCCAGCAACTCTCAGTGTATGTATTGGGTTTGTGTTTTCATTAATCAGACTACTCCTTATGTTTGGAATTAATTTCTGACTCCAGTAAAATCTTGGGTGGCTTTTTGAAAACTGATGTAACCTTGGGAGGCTGAATAAGGGATCAAACAGTTGTGCGAAACACTTAATTACCTTTTGCGGCAATTTTGCTGAGAGCTAAAATTAAGTCCTTCAACACTTTTCCATTATGTAACTAAGACAATTGATTTTTCTAAATAATGTTACATTAAAAAGATTATGATCCAAATATTAGAGGCAGGGGCTGTGAAGGGAAACGGTCATAAGATATTTAAGTGCTAGCGCACTTTAAGATTGCCTATTATCAACAGCATTATCATGTATTAAAGTATCATTAAAATTGTGAGTAATTGGGGCTAATACCTTGGATTGTATGAATCTGTTTCTTCCACTGCTGTCAGCAAGTGGCCTCTGCAGACATGATCGCCCTTTACACTGTAGTCTGCTGCCAGCTCACTTGATGAGTTTGCAGCTCAGCTCAGTCGTGGCTGACAGCGCTGATTGGGGCGCAGTACACACTCTGCTCCTTTTATTACAGACAGTAATTAAAGCAGCTCGCCTTGCCACTTCCATAACAAACACAGCATAATGCCCTAATTATGACTTTATTAATTTAAGTCAGGATTTAATGATTTTAAAAGTGATTTATATTGTTTTTCCTGTTCAGAACAAATGAAATCTGTAGGTTAAATTAATACAGGCTTTTCATCATCACAAAGTTAAAAAGCTAGTTACCAGTAAATTCTTTTCATTAGAATAACATCTGAAATTTTAAACAGTAAGATAAACAATGATTACCCATCAAAACTGGCTGATGTGCGGTAAAGTAACATTTTTAATCTTCAAATCTAGTTTTAAAGCTAAGCGAAATATAAATCGTTGTAAAACAACTTCATTTATATAATGGGATCACAGCAACTTATTTGTTGATGCTACCACAGCTTCTGTTAGTGGCAGTGGAATCTAGATAATTTTTTCAGTACCTGTCCTGAAGTGAATTTTTTGTTTAGTTCATTGACCTCAGACAAGTTTGTAAATGTCTTATCAAAATATATTTTTGATGATGCCTGTTTTTCGCAGTGATTTTTACAATCAGATATTCTACATTAGACTGTTTTATGAGTGTACAGTTGTTCCATTTTCGGCTTTGCAAGCTTCAAACTTGGTGCTTTCAGAAAAAAATGCTTTTGACTAAAATTTGGGGAGTGTCAGCTTCAGTTGTATACATAGACATGGCCTAAACGTTAATATCGATTATTAATAGTTCTAATGGAATTTGATTTTGGCAATTTAGTCCTGGGAAGTTCTTGGAAGGAGGAGGACTTTACCCTATTTTCCTTTCTATCATATTAGATTTTGCAGTTCTCCTCCTCTGTGTTTTTCCTCTTCTAGCAGCATTGCAATCTCAAACAGTAATGCAGCATAGTGCATTCTTTTGTCCTCCTAAAGCCAAGCAAAAATGTGTAACAACTTAATTTGAGTCCAAAGGGACTCTTAATAGTTGAGTAGTCTGGATTTGTTTAATTATTGTTGACCTTGTTACCCTTCAAGCACTTTAGTAACTAATGTATTGTCTTGGGAAGGAAGCTGAATCAGGTAGTGTATGAGACACCTGATCTGGAAGTATAAAATGGTTACTTGCAGATCCAAGAACAGAGGGGATTTTTTTTCTGTATGCATTATTAATTTTTCTGCTTCATGATAACTATTAGAAAACAGTTTTCATTTCCTGTGGCATTTCTAGGTGTAAACTCCCCCTGAGACAAAAGGGTAAGCTACTATGTGGTAGTTAGAGTATTATTAGATGTGAACAAGGCAGATAATATCCAGGAGCTCTTGGCACAGAGCAACATAATCCTACATTGCCAGGGTGAACAGACCTTCTGTGTGAAGAATAGTAGTCTCTGAAGTTTTACTGTAAGGTATTCAGTGTAACCAAAGGTGCCAGAATATAACAGCTCTAGTGTATAAACTCTTTAATGGGTTGAAATCCTTGTAGACATCATAGGTCTTATTTCTAGGTGTTTTGGTTTGATTTGGAAGAATTAACAAAGGAATAACCCAAATACAATGATTTTTTTTATTTATTTATAAGGTATATTACTTTGCAGAAATGTAACACATCAACATTCTGTTAGTGGAAGCTTCTTAATATAAGAGTTTCTGCACTTCCCTCTGCCATGTCACAAGCTTGATGCTTGCAAATAATATATGTAATATCTGATGTGTTCACATTTTGTCTGGCTGTTACACTGGTTTAGATTCTATATGATGTTGTAGTGTGGTAGAGCAATTTTGTGTTCCCTTAAAATAAGCTGCTACTTCATCCGTCTTAGTTGAGTTTTTTATCATGAACAAGTAATGACTTAAAACTTACTTAATACAACTCTGAAATGTTGATGTAGAATGTTGCCTAAGCAGATTCCTTTGATGGTTTTACACATCTCTCAATGTCTTTTTTAAATATGCAGTGATTCAGAGGATGCTAAAAAGAATTCAAAGGGGAACTCCAAAAATAGAAGCACATCCAGTTCATCTGATACAGAATCCACTTCATCAGAAGAAAGTTCTTCAGGCTCCAAGTCAGAGTCAGACTCTAAAAGTGACTCTGAATCTGGAAAATCTAGAAGTGCTACCTCTAGTAAGGTTAGTAAGGTGAAATAAGTGTTTTAGAAACCTCTATAAAATATGAAAAGATGCATTTAACCATCTGTACATGTTTCTTTCTGTGGGAATTGAGATTGGTAATAGTTTTATGCATATCTAAGAAAACCCCAGAATTTCTGAAAAAAACCTCTGACTTTCCATAAAAAGATCAATCCCAAAGTAGTTTGATATTTAAGCAGGTAAGAGTATTTTTATAGCAAAAGGCATATTTCTGGTTTAATTCCATTATGTTTTACTCCAGATAGATGAAGGTGAATAATAGAATCTAATTATTTTTTATAGACAGGTTGTGTTATTTTTTCTAACAGTCTATTCTGTTATAGAATCTAATTATTTTTAATTTAATTTTTTTAGGTTGCTCTTAAACTGGTGAAATCTTAGTATATGAGTGTTGATTATTTTATTAAAATGGGATCTCAGAGTGTAGCTACTGCAGGACTTGGGTCTGATAGGAAAGAAACCCAAGAAACAGATATTAGTACGTTGTTTTTTAAGAGTTTGCAGACATTCTAGTAGAACCACTAGCTTCATTTTAAAATTCCCTATTAAAGTTGAGAATGGTGTGGTTAAGGGGGTGTGTACATAGATTAGTGGAATTAATATTCTTAATGAGCAATCAGCTTTTTATTGCTGTCTCCGATAGGAATGAAGCTTATAAAGGGTTCTGTTACTTCAGATTTCATTAGCTGTCTTAAAACATGTATGAAGCTTTCAAATATATCTTTTTTTAATTGGATTTGGAACTGTGTGCAGATGCAAAAATGTGGAACAGAGCCATTCATGTGTCAGTTAAGTTTTAATTGCTTACCTTAGTGAAAAGAAAGAGCTTAAAAGTTCTTTGTGCTCAAGCTGGCATTGTAGAGCTTAAGCTAATAGCATGAATTGGTTTCTGTTTCTTTACCCGCCTTTCATTTAAAAGGTAAATAAATGAGGAACTTCATGCTAAAGTTGTTAGGGTAGGAGAGTAAAAGAATTTTTGAAACTTATTTTTCTGCTATCACATGTTTTCTGTGCATTTCTTTCTGTACATTTGTAAAAAACCTGAAGGGTAGAATTGTAGCTCCGAAATTTCTATTTTCCTACTCATATCAGGTGAAGGTCTGATGCATTTTAAATTAAGGCAGGACATTTCAGTCAGGACTCCTGTACAGGTTGATGAATATTCAGAATAGACATCGTTTGATGTAGTCATAGAAGCTGGTGGACATGTGTTTTGAACAGTTAAGAGGGAAGGCCATAAGATCTTTCAGTGTGCAATTCCTTTCATTCAGGAGGTAAAGCTCTATTTCTATAAGTCTGGAGCTTAGGTTGTACATGGTCATTGTTTAGTAACTTTTCAGGTCTGCCTAGGACCTCTGAGTTGTAACCTTAACTTTTAATCTATTCCCTTCTTCAACCAAGTAGAACAAAAGATGAAGTGAGACTAGTATATGAGAAATTGAACTGTGTTTCCATGATTTGATCATTGTTTCCTGCCCAAATACCACACTGGGCAACACACCTATGTCAGTTTTTTCTAGCAGAGAAGACAGACTGGATCTTGCCCCAAGACTGGAGAGACTGGACATAGCACTTGATGCCATGGTCTAGTTGATGTGGTGGTGTTAGTTCTTAGGTTGAACTTAATGATATCAGAGGTCTTTTCCAACCTGATTGATTCTGTGAAAAAAAATGGTAGGACAACAAATATAGCCTAAGTTCTCTCAGAATAAACTCCTCTAATGCTATGTCGACAAAATGACTGCATAACAGTTTGGAGCTACAACTTCCTAAAAGGAGGTTAGAGGTCAGGTGGAGGTTGGTCAAGAGGGACAGTAGGACAAGAGGGCACAGACTCAAGCTCTGCCAGGGCAGGTTTAGGTTGGATATTAGGAAGAGATTTTCGATGGAGAGGGTAATCAGGCGTTGGAATGTGCTGCCCAGGGAGGTGGTTGATTCACCATCCCTGGAGGTTTTCAAGCTGAGACTGGATGTGGCACTTAGTGCCATGGTCTAGTAACCATGGTAGGGTTGTTCTTAATGATCTTGGAGGTCTTTTCCAACCCAGTGGATTCTATGATTCTGTGATATCAGCACAGTATTTTTTCACCAGAAAGAAATAAATACTCTGAAGTGCTCAGTTCTGAGCTGCCATTGCAGAACCATTCAAACAATAGTATCTTCTCTCTGCTGCATTTGCCCATTTTCCTCAGCGTATCAGCACCATGTTCATGATTCCTTTCACTGCAGTTTTCCAAACTGTCTGGTTCTCTTACAGGCTCTGTGAGGACTACTAGCATAAAGAAGCTCTTTGTATGTTAAAACAGCAGTGGAGAAGGTGTGAGGTCACGTACATTGAATATGAGACCTGGAATGTCCAAGAATTGTTGAAGTCATTGCCCATTTTCCTCAGCGTATCAGCACCATGTTCATGATTCCTTTCACTGCAGTTTTCCAAACTGTCTGGTTCTCTTACAGGCTCTGTGAGGACTACTAGCATAAAGAAGCTCTTTGTATGTTAAAACAGCAGTGGAGAAGGTGTGAGGTCACGTACATTGAATATGAGACCTGGAATGTCCAAGAATTGTTGAAGTCAAAATT
>NW_008670759.1:0-6143 GCF_000695815.1 Acanthisitta chloris | reverse complement strand
AGTAGTTCTGAAGTCTTACTTGATTAAGAAGCACCTAAAATGAAATGTGTTAGGAACAAAAAGCGTCCTTTAACAGCTGACAGGAGACTTGATCAGAGTAGAGTCAAAGGGTAGAACTGAAAAATAGCAAAGCTTTTAAACATTCATAAAAGATATTAAAATGAATAGTAATGGGTTTATATGCACAACAGCAAGAAAAGAAACAAGGAGGTTATTGAAAGGAAAAGATAGCATAGAGCTCACTGTGAGAAAGCTAAATGTCTGTGTTCCTTAAATTTTCTTTCCCGAAGAAATTATTAGCACAGTTAATGTAAGGGCAACAGGCTATGGCTGATAGGCTGTAAACAGCAGTGCCATGTGTGAAGGGGCAAGGGGGTAGTTAATTTAATGCCCCTGAACAGAGGGGACTTTTTTGGTGTAGGATATTAATCTCTGGAACCATGAAGTTACTTTCCATTTAAACCATGTTCAGTGCCTGCATTTATACTGGAGATGTTTCTGGTACTTGTTTATTTTCAGATGGGTCATTGGATGAGGGGGGTGGGGAAAGAGAGCCACAGGTACTTGTTATTAAAGGTGATTGTTATCCTAACTAGCTTAATAGATTTTGTTGAGAGTTTTGAGCCCTGTAATGATAGATGGAGCTAATTGATGATAACCTAGATCACCCCTTCCAAGCTGGAATGAAAAACCAATTGTTAATGAACTTTAAAGAACATCATAGCTAAAGTCAAGGCACGCTGTACAAGAGCCACACATGCTTATTTCTCTGCTTCCTTTGTGACTTATTTTTCAGACCACCCAGGAAGCAGAAGGTTTCTGCCAGGCTTACACAAATGCATGTTTTATTCTGATATAATTTTATTGGGAAAGACATTACTTATATTATTCTGCTGCAGTGTATTCTTAATTTGGTCAGTCTATATAGGGAGATGATTCATTAGGATTTCCTTTACAGCAAAACAGAAAAGATTTTCTGGAACACCTATTGATAAAAGGAGTGGTTAGTAGGATCTGTTTACATAGCTTCCCAGTTTTCCACACCTTATGCGCTGTGGTGCGTCCGTGTTTTGGGTGGTGGTTACCATTCTATATGTTTTCTTGGGCACCATATCCAGCAGAATTTCCATAAGAAAAAGCATTTGATTAACACTCACGTGGGACCTTAATTTGTGCACACATCCCTGCATTTCTGGCATCAAAACAGGCTGCAAAAACTTCAGATTATTTCCCTGAATGTGTTACTAATGGTTTGATGGGGGTTTTTTCCCTCCTGAAGAATTGTTTTGAAAAAGCTGTTATGTGCTCTATAATTGAGCTGCAGTGAATAGAAAAGTCAGTCTCTTGTACTGCAGCCTTTTAGATCATCTTGAAATATGGATAGTTTGAGGTGTTCAGATACATATTATACCGTAAGCGTAAATACTGTAGAGCTAAAATGCAGATTTGAGGGTGATGCATGTGTAAGTAGGTGTCGCTACAGTGGGATTTTAAAACCAGCTACTGTTGACCTCCTTATACAAGTATAATACAGTCACTCAGCTGTTAAAAACCTGATCCACTATTTAAAAAATATACAAAAACAAATTGTCTATCTTTCTGCCTGATCTCTTTTCAAGTGCTAACACAATGGAAACAGTGGGTGATCTGTCAATGCATTTGGATTGTCAGTGATGGTTTTGTATAAATATTGGGAGGATAAGAAATAAAATTCGCACAGCAGAATATGATTTCATCTGCCTTTTCTCTGCAGCTCCATGGCTCATGCTGCGGTGTGAAATTCTCATTTTACACACTTTGCAGGCGGAGCACATGAATTATGCATTGAGCAAGAGAAATCTCCTGCTTCAAGTCCTATATGCATTTACCAGGTTCTATCTCTATTACCAAGATGAATTGCAAATGGAGAAATGTTTGATGGAATATAGCTTAACTTCTTTGTTTAGTATTCTGCTTTTCCCATAGTGGGCTTTCTTGGTAGGAAACTGTTTGAGTTTATATTGTAGACTTAGTTTTAAGGAAGAAGACAAAAAAAGAAAGAGGATGAAAAATTGTGTCACAGAGAAATGTCAGACACATCAGAACCTTTTTATTGTCTTGATTTTAGATGCAAAGCTTTTTTTTCTTCAATAGAAACACCTGCAGTCATTGGCTGTTTATTATTGCCAGATAGCAAATCAGTTCTCTTTCCTTGGAGAGACCAAATTAAAAAATAATCATATTTGTAATAGGCAAGACCCACGTAAATAGATTTATTTGGTTTTTGAACAGAATTGCACACAATTAATATATATACCCATATGTAGAAATACATACAAATATGAAAATGTGTGGTTTTGTGTGTATATATAGCACACACATACAAGTAGCTGAGTATTTTCTTGAGCTTGACACACTTGACTGAAGTAGAAAATAAGATGTGATCATACTTAGCATTAGCTTTGTCTTGATTTAATTATTTTCTGATTTTACATTTCCCAGATGGCAAGGTCAGGTTTTGGTTTTGTTTTCTTTATGGTGGGATTGTTTGTTTGCTTGGTTTTTATAGTAAACTGATAAACAAAGTCTTCTGATAAAGTGTGCAGTGGAAGTTTTTCTTACCAAGCATTAATTGATGTAAGGATTTTGTACTTGTGCCAGATCTTAGAACCGTTTTGTTTTGAAGAGTAAGAAATAAATTCCCTTGAAGAATTTTCCCCCCATTTTTGAAGATGTCTTATGTAGTAGATTCAAAATAATATCAGTGCAGAAATGGGTTTCATCTTATAAAATTGCACATCAAGATTTGTGATATGTACATAAGAACCACTCTAGAGCGACAAAATAACAGAAAAAGCAAACTGAAGCCTGTTATTGGTGTTATTTGTGACACAGAACGTCCTATCTCAATTATCTTCAGTAAACAGATCAACAGTTAGAGGATTCCTTGGCTCTGACTCCTAATTTCTCAAGAAGTTGTACTGAAGCGTATCAAATTCTCATCCTTGTGCTGCAGCCTCTCATGTGGGTGAGCCACTTCTCATAGACTTTAATTGGCTGCATAATAAAAGGGAATGGAGCAATTCCATCTCTACTGAAATAATTAGCAAACGTAGAACTCTAGCTAAAAATGACCTTTGAACCTTCATCATAGTCCAAGGTAGAACTGTATGTTATGGATAAGTGGGAACTGGGAGTGAAAGAGTTGGGAAATTGAGGGTATGTTTGTTTATATATTTGCATTTTGTTTAACTGTGTTCTCTATTAGTCTCTTTCGTTTGCTGAAGAGTTTCTGGTTCAGCAAAGAACTGATACATAGTTTATAGTAAAAGTGCTGCTAAACCCAAGGTTCAGGGCTAAATATTTACCAGATGGTGCAATAAAATGGCTTGGAATTCATTGGAAGAGTTGCCATTAAATGTTTCTTTGACATTTCATAGGCATGAGTAGAACCTGTAGCTTATGAACTGTGCTATTTATCTTTGTTTCACAGATCTAAACCAAAAGGAGCCAAAAGAAGGTTAATGGCTTGCTAATAAACACACTTTAAGACGCAAATGTGGTAGTTGTGAGCCGAACAGAGTTCAAGAGTTTTGGTTCTGCAGCAGTCCCTCACTAATCCTGGGCAAGGCATATAAGACATTTTAAAGCTCTTTTGTAGTATTTTCTTTGTTCTGAGGAGTTTTGTGTTTCAGATAAATCAGCAGCAGTAAAACACTCAAATGCCATAGTTATAAGGACCAACAAAGTACGTTGATTTTAACAGTGGCTTCCATTCTTCTCTGTCCACAAGATGATCCTCCTCCCAGAGTATCTAAAGCACATCTGTAATGATCACATGAGTGACTGCTCTTCATTTGAGCTTTGGGTTTATAAGAAGAACATGACTAGCAATGTCATCATCGCTGAAGTCAAACCTGGTAATCATTAACATCATCTCAGTAGTGAGAACATTACCTAGTTTCTCTCATGTTCTTTGAAGAGAACCATGGAATTTCTCCAAAAATGGGAAAAAATGAACTCATTGTTATTATTAGTTTGCAACTGGCCATGAGGCTGAGAGACTAGAAGAAAGGCAATGCGCCTTGAGAAGGAGGTGTCGCTTTATTCTATGGTGATTGGTAAACCACAACAGTGATTCTAGCTGCTGAGTTTCTCAGAGGACTCCAAGCTGTTGTAGAAATTTGTATCCTGAGTGCCTGAAATGCTCAAGAAATGGAAGTTCAGATAGGCATAAGGAATTTTATGGATTTATGTTGCCCCAACCCTGGCAGTGTTCAAAGCCAGGTTGGATGAAGCCTTGAGCAACCTGTTCTGGTGGGAAGTGTCCCTGCCCAGGGCAGGGGTTTGGAATTGGATGATCTTCAAGGTCCATTCCAACCTCTTAACATTTTAAGATTCTATTATTTGGACCTGTTAATTTATTAGAAATGGTAAAATAATTGTCTACCTATGTGCATTTGACTGTCATGTCATGCTGAAGAGGATACTGGTAAACTGGAAAATTCACCTAAGTGTTACTCCTGGAAAGATTACATTTAAATTACTTGCAGTACCTTGGCTCGTGAACAGTGTCTTTAAGGTCTAAGGGCAGTTGAATGAAGAATGGCAAAGCCTTCTATCTGGTGAGTGAGCCAGACTGCAAAGGCAGAAGGAATTCTTTAGGTGACCCACGTAAAGGATGCCAAGAGTTGGTAGGAACAGCATGCTGACAAATTGGCTACACAAGGTTCTGGCTACATCCAAAGATCAGTCATTTGTACTAAACCACCCTATTTTCAGTCTTTACTGAGCTGTGGCATACTCAATTCTTTCCTGGATCACCACTAGACATATTCTGTAGGTATGGTCAACACTCACTCTTACTATAAGATTTGTTTTTAGAACTTTAGGTGTTTTGAAATTAATTTTGTTGAAATACTCTGCCAAGTCACTGAGGTTACTCTGTTGCTTCTCTACTCTTTACTTAAGGTACTGCCAATTCTTAGTGTTAGAAGGCTTAAAATTCAGCATTTCTGTGAGAGAAATCAACTTTCTGTTTGTCCAGCAATAAAGTAAAATCCCAGTAGATAATTGGACAGCATTCCATCCAAAAACACTGCTTTTTTTTGTTGGATGGATTTTGACCTGTTCTTCATATGAAAATAGAAATATTAATACACAATTATTTTTCTCTTAAAAAAAGATGCTTCTGTGTCTTTTCATGGTCTCAACAGAAGTTTATGATCTGTCACTCTAGCAGCAATGATTAATATTGAATACATGAGCTTCAGACTTTTCTTTTGCTGATATGGTAAAAGATGAACTATTCATGTGTTTTGACAGAAAGAAGAAAAACCAGTACAAGACAGAAAAACTCCCAATAAACAAGACGTGTTTCTCTTAGATTTAGATGAGTGTAAGTATCTTGATTAAAGCCTCATTTTTCCCATGGCATAAATTCAATTCAGTTAATGCAGTG
Source organism: Acanthisitta chloris (assembly GCF_000695815.1). NCBI lineage: Eukaryota > Metazoa > Chordata > Aves > Passeriformes > Acanthisittidae > Acanthisitta > Acanthisitta chloris. Next base: position 703 of record NW_008670759.1, on the reverse strand, counting down.
AATTTTAAATGTCTGAAACATTTATTCTGTTCATTTCTTGTACCAGTTTCCTCACAGAACAAAATAAATGTTTGGGCAGTCAAGTTATTTTTAAGCACAGTTACTACAATAAGAGATTTTGTTTTATAGCAGAGAAATCTTTTCAAAATATAGAATATTGGTATGTAAAATATTTACTCTGATAATTTTTGTGTGTCTGGACTTATTTTTCTGTTAAAGTGATCTTATTTTCTCAGGTACTAATGGATGTTGCTTGTACAACATCTGTGCAATCTCTGAACCAATTATGGTATTCTATTAAAGCGCTAAAAATCACATTTTTGAAGAGCAGAAGTGGAATGGTACTCTTGGACAGGGTAGAGCTGGCAGTGGTTTTTGGCGGTGCTTTTAGTACCCTTCAAGTGTACTTCTATAGGTGCAGCACATTAGGGCTGCATTAATAGGTTCTTTGCACATCGCTTGTAAGTGAAAATATGTTGTGTTAGTGTGTTTCAAACTGAAAGATAAAATAGAGGAAGAAAGGGAAGGGAGGAGAAAGTACTTTTAATGTAAATCATATATGTTCTCTGCACATATCAGTTGTATTTTAAATGTTTATTTTGGGGCAATATGTCTGAAAAAATAATCTACTCTTAAGAAACACAAGGATATAAGTAATATATATTAATATATGTGTTCTATATTGTCTTTTATACATTAATAG
>NW_008670758.1:0-3103 GCF_000695815.1 Acanthisitta chloris | reverse complement strand
GAAAGAAAGAAAGAAGAAAGAAAGAAATTTTACTTTTAAGGAAACAGGAGGCAAGGGATAATTCTTTTGTTAATGCAAAATCACTCATGGATTAAGGATTCCTGGAATTAAACTTATGAATCTCCTGAGGAATGAAAACCACATTCTGCTAATGCAGAAGTTTGTCAGGCAGATGTTCCAAATGACAGTAATCAAGTTAGAAAGCTTTGAAAAGAGCACTTAAGTTAGTTAATTACAACCTCAAAATAAAATATTTAGAACTGGGAAACTGAGGACAAGGGGAACTTCTTTAAAAATAGATAAAATGGAGATAAATGCTGACAGTAAAAGAGCAGACAGGAGGTCTTTCTTTTCTCCTTAAAAATCCCTTAACAGTTTCCTCTGTCTTACAGTTTGCTGTTATACCTTGTAAGAGTGGAACTATGCTTTCCAGTGTAGGTCAAATCCTGTCAAAGAGTAAAGCATGTCAAAAGAAGATGCAGAGGCAAAATGTGATAGAAACATCTTGTTGATTTGGGTAGCCATTTGCTCTGAGAAAGGAGCAGAGAGGGCAAGAATTCAGTTGTATTTAAGTTACCACTACAGAGTTTAGCTCTAAGTAATCTCCTATTTTTAAAGGTTAAAGGTCAATTTTTTTCACCTGATAATATTTCATACTACACATAGACAGATTTCACAGCAAAATGCTGTGTGCACCAACAGGCTCTGCAAGCTGCTTCCCCAGGGGCCTGGCACCCAGCTGCAGGGGGAGAGAGGCAAGCTGCCTCACCAGGCCCTACCTGTCTTGCCAGGGAGCTGCTTCTAACCTCAGGCCTTTGAGTGATGTTACAGATACCACTGAGCCCTGAAAGATGCCTTGCTGATTCTAAGCAAGAAATTGGGCAAGGAAGACAAGAGACTGGCACAGCTGAGTAGGGAACTGCTGGTCAAACTAAAGAGAAAGAAACAAATGCACAGGTAGTAGAAACAAGGACAAGTAACCTGGCATGAAGTTTGGTTGTGTAGGATGGGGTGAGGAAGGTGAGGCAGGCCAAGGCAAAGCTGGAACTGAACTTGGCAAGGTATGCAAAGAATAACAGGAAGGGCTTCTACAGGTATGTTAGCCAGAAAAGGAAGGCCAAAGAAGGTGTAATCCACTGATGAACAGTGCAGGAGAACTGACAACAATGGATGAGGAGAAGGCTGACGTATTCAACAACATTTTTGCCTCAGCTTTCAATGGCAGCCCGTCTTCCCACACTTCTAGATTAGATGGACAATGGGATGGGGACTGGGGGAACAAAGTGCTCCCCACTGTAAGTAAATATGAGGTTCATGGCCACCTAAGGAACCCGAATGTGCACAAGTCTATGGAACCCAATGAAATGCACCCCAGAGTCGTATAGGAATTGGCTGATGTAGTTGCCAAGACATTCTCCATGATTTTTGAAAAGTCGTGGCAGTCAGGTGAAGTCCCTGGTAACTGGAAAAGTGGAAACATTGTGGCCATCTTTAAAATGGCAGACAGAAGGACCCTGAGAACTACTGACTCATCAGCCTCATCTCAGTGGCTGGAAAGATCATGGAACAGATCCTCCTGGAAGCTGCACTAAGGCAGAGGGAAAACAGGCAGGTGACTTGGGGCAGCCAGAACAGCTTCACCAAGGGTAAGTCCTGCCTAACCAACCTAGTGGTCTTCTATGATGGTTGAAGAAAGGGTTAATGTCACATTTGCAATGCATGCCTTAAACAAGCACTGGGTGGTGAAATTTGTAGAAAACACCACTGGTGACTATGTACAAACTGTAAAAAGGAACAAAGTTTCAGTTCTGGCTTTGTGGAGGCAGGACTGAAACTGATACCTTTTATGGCAACATTCCATTGCCATATGTTATATGACACTCAGAGCAGACCCCCAATGATCACTGAATTAACACCCAAGTATGCATGATGGTGAAATCACACCTACTCTCCCCTCTCATGCTATTGAAGGACTGAAAACCACTTCTACTCTTGCTTCCCATGCTAATGAGGAACTGAAAATCACTCGCACATTCACCTCTCATGCAAATAAGGGACTGCATAAAAGCAACTCAGGGATAGAACCAGGTGGGACACCATCACCAAGAAGCCTAGGGCACTGAAGGACCAACAGGATGCTGCTGGGTTCACGGTGGCAACTATCTTGCACTCTCTCTCCTTCCCTTCTACCTCTCTCTCCCTCTCTCTCTCTCTCGGTTTTTGGGGCTTTTCCCCTCCATACACTTAATGTTATAAAATGATGTCACTATTCTTGAATTGGCATTTGGGCACCTTAATTCAGGCAGAGGACTTAAACATCTATCACATCATAATAGATGGAATGACTACATCAGTGGACAAGGGAAGGGGTTCAGACAACATTTATCTGGACTTCTGTAAAGCCTTTGACATGGCCCTCCACAGTATCCATATCTCTAAATGGCAAGAGATAGATTTGATTGGTGGACTGTTCAGTGCACAAGGAATTGGCTGTACAGTTGCATCCAGAGGATGGTGGTCAACAGCTCAGTGTCCCAATACACATCAATGACAAGTGATGTCCCTCAGTGGTCTGGGGCCAAAGCTATTTAATGTCTCCATTGTGTGACATAGAAGTAGAGATTGAGAGCAGCATCAGCAAATTTGCAGATGACACCAAGCTGAGTGGTGTGGTTATCACAAATGGAGGATGGGATGCCATCCAGAGGGACCTGGAGAAGCTCAAGAAGTGAGCCCATGGGAATCTTGTAAGGTTTATTAAGACCAAGTGCAAGGTGCTGCACCTGGGTTAGGCCAAACCCTGGTATAAATACAGTCTGGGGAACGAACAGATTGAGAGCAGCCTTGATGAGAAGGACTTGGGAATGCTGCTGGATGAGAGGCTGGACATGTCCTAGGAATGTGCACTTGCAGCCCAGAAAGTCAGTTGTATCCTGGGCTGCATCAAAAGCAGCATGGCCAGCAGGTCAAGGGAGGTGATTCTGCCCCACTACTCTCCTCTCATGAGATCCCACGTGGAGTGCTGCATCCAGCTGTGGGGTCCCCAGCACAGGAAGGGCATCAACCTGTGGAATCAAGTCCAGAGGAGGACCTCCAAGATGAT
>NW_008670757.1:32387-36908 GCF_000695815.1 Acanthisitta chloris | reverse complement strand
GTTTTACAGCATATGATTGGAATTTGTGTCCAGGTAAGCACATAATTACACATAAGGATAATTTTAAGAGACTGTCATTTGTAAAGGAAATTGCATGGTTTGCAGGGAACATATACCAGCATCCTGATTTAAAGCAATTTCTTTGCAGTGGCTGTGGTTGACTTCCAGAGGCTAATTTGATCCCCTGCTCCAGCCGCATCCGTTTCATGGGATGACAGAGTGAGAGTAGTAGAAAGAAAGCTTCAAAATTCAGACCTATTATTCACACCATTTATTTTTTTTTTAGCACGAGTGAGTCTGAGCTCTAAGGTCTGCACAAAGTTAGCGTGGTGGTCAGTTTTCTCTGGCTGCCAGAGAGGGACTCACCCATTGCTGCAGGAGCAGCTCTGCGCTCACTTGCTGCCACCTGCTGCTCGTTTTTTGGAAAAAGCCCATTTGGTTAACAGCATCCAGGCAATCTCTGCGGATCGAGTGCGGGTCTGTTCCCCAGAAATAGGTTCCTGTGGGCATTCCCCTCCAGTTAACATTTCCAAACACTCTTGGTACTCTCTCCTTATGTGGTCTCTGGATGATGCTTTAAATCTAAGTTTCTCCAGAATTAGTAGAAAGACTGTCTGTCTTAATCCTTGTGCCCCAAATTGGAAGAGACTTTATTTTCCCAGTGAGGGTGAAAAAGTTAAATTTCAACTCCTAGAAATGAGTGATTCCCTTTATAGCCTGAACAAGGACAGAATTGCACTTTCTGTTCTTGTCTAAAGAAAGTATTTGTAATTGTGTATCACCTCTCACACAGCGTTCACTGGTTTGCTCCAGCTGCTGAAGTTGTGTGAATATTAGGGAATCTCAGCTATTACTTGTAAAGGTAGGTTTGGGGTCTTAAATATGTGAAAGAAATCTAAGAAATCTGAAGCCTGTGGATCTAAAAAACCAACAAAATGTATTCTTAAATATGTGAAAGAAATCTAAGAAACCTGAAGCCTGCGGATCTAAAAAAACAACAAACTTTTGTAAAACCTTCTGTCATTCAAGAAAAGCTCATGAATATTCAGGCCTTCACTTTTCTTTTGAACACTTGTAATTATTAGTACCATGAGAACAGGGGACTCTGGAGATATGACCCTGGGTCTTTCTGTGTTCACAGAGAAGCGATTCTTCAGGCGATCGAAGTCGGGTGACATCCTGGCCAAGAACCCTGTGGTGAGGTCCAAGAGCTACAACAATCCACTGCTGACACCAGTGGCCGAGTATGAAACTGAGGGCATGGCTGCCAACGGAACAGGCATCCGAAGGCACTCCGTCTCAGAAATGACCTCCTGCCTGGAGCTCCAGGGGTACTCCAACCTCACCACCATCATGGACAACGGTTCCAAGAGCTCCATGACAACCACAAAAAGCTCACTGTCAGGAGACCAGGAGAGGCCCAGCACCGGGTCAGTGCAATGCTCCAGCAAACTCAGCACAGCTGAGCAGCAGAAAGGACTCTTCCACTCGATGGAGGACCCACATAGGTCTTTTGAGCTGGACAGAGACCCTTCCTTGATTCCAGTTCCCTCGTCCAGCCCAGAGAACATAGTGGATCAGATTTTGGAGTCAATCGACTCTGATTCTGAAGGCATTTTTATTGATTTTGGCCGAGGCTGTTCCAATTCATCAGCATACAATGTGGATGTGAACAGACAGAGCATTATGTGAAGGATATTGGAGACAAACTTTGGGTTTTAATATTATATATCAAAGTTGCTAATGCAGTGAGTCGGACTATGGTCAAGCTGCTTATGTCTAGGGCAGAACCTCTGCTGTAGGTCATCACAGCTATACTGAAGTAAACAAACACAAGTTTGCAGCAGGCAGGAATCTGCTGTGAGGGGGAAGAAACTGGAACTACTTCCCCCTGTCACTCTGCAGTCACATTTCCTATTGTCTTTATAAACTTAGGGATTCACAAAGCTGACAAGTGTCTGGTAAAATGCTATTAGTGCAGCTGGCAGTGTTTGTTCAGTAGAACAGCCCAGCAAATAGCTGTGCTCACTTTTAATTTTCTAAAGAGATTTCCTGTAGACAACAGGTTGTTCTCTGAACTGTAACACCTCAGCCAGAGTAAAAACATTTCCTTTAATAAAACAACCAACCAACCAAACCCCAGAGGCTGTGGGCCTTCATGCCACAGAATACAGTGGTAAAGAAATTTCTTCTAATCTTTTTCTTGTACATCTTGTATGCTCTCCTTTGCCTAATGGAGAGTTAAGAGTTCTTGAAGAAAGGCAAATAAACAGAAATGTGCTACCTGATGTCACGCAATGCCTTATGTCTCATGTTCTGTTTCACAGCCAGTACCTTGTGTCTGTCAGAGAGTTGTCTCAAAACTGACTCTTAAGGCTGTGTTAATTTGCTCTGAATGTGGCACTTCCAAGAAATCTGCACTGTCAACTCCTGGAACATCCATTGTATGAGGAGATTTCAGCAGAATTCAACTTAGATGTTTCCTAAGTAAATGAAAGTAAAGCCTTGCACTGGAAATCCTCATTATATATATTTGTAATCTTAAATATCATAATGCATATGCTGTCAATTATGTCTAGATATTTGGGCAGTGTGAACCTTGCAGCTCTTCTCACCCTGAGCACTCCCAACTCTGATTCTCCCTCACAGTAACATGGTGGTGTAAGAGCCATGACAGTAGTTTTGCAGAGGATTGATGCACATGATACTAAGGTGAAGTAGAAATCCTGATGTGTGATAGATTTGTGATCAGGTGTTTTTACAGTGAAGAAGGCCACATCATTCTAGGTATCTCCTTGGGAGGAGGGAGTCAGTCAGTAACTCCCAAGCTGTCAGCAGAGACTGGTTGTCAGTTCAGTCTGGCAGCATCTGGTTCTTAGCTCAGGTGCTCAAGGACTCTCTAGCTTTGCTCTGCACTTGCACTGTTGACCTCAACATTCACCAAACTCTTCCCCAGGCTTTGATTACATTTCTAGGCTCAAGGCCCCATTTCTGATGCTTACTTTCCTTTGGCCTCACTACTTGATCATTTGGAAAGCATTAGCTCAGTCTTTTGCCACCACCCTGCTTTCCTGCTGGAGACTTCATCTTCTAAAGTGACGTGCAGGCTCCCTGTAGTGCAGAGATTTGAGAACCTCAGAATCCAGCTGAGGAAGGGGCCCCATAAGTGAGGGGTTTGGAGCCTGTTTTGCTTCTTTGTGTTTGGCCAGTTCAGCTGTGCAGTGTTCCCTGCAGGTAGGCACTTAATGTTAGGTCATACTTAAAAGTTTCTCTTAGACAAGAATCAGTAAATGCATCTACATTCCAGAGTCCCAAACTCAGCTAGGGAACACACAATGTGGGGCAGAATCGGTGAGGAGGGGCATAGCACCAACTGCCTGAAACACTGAGGATGTGATGCAGCAGATCACACCCTCAGTGAGAGCAGATACAGTGCCTGGGGGATCTTTGAGGTCCAATAAATGAAATGGCTTAGGAAGCAGGCACAGGACTACCCCTCTGGGTGTGCAAGTAAAAGTTGCAGATTATCAGATCTCATTTGACCTCTTCTGGCCATGGTGATGCCTGTACAACCCACAGTGGTGCACTGTGGTGATGGGGCTGAGTATGTTGGCAACTTGCTCAATCTGGGGGTTATCAGTTTCCTACCAATGGGTCTTTGCCAACATTCTCCTTGCTGGAGGGTGTGATGAGCTCTCAGACTCAAGGCACATTTGTTGCCATATCTGGCCCTGTGCAAAGCAAAGGGGAGAGTGGAGCTCTTAGTGAAATTGAATCCAGGCTATGACAGGAGCGATGATTTCCTAAAGTGGTACAAGCTGCCATGCTGGCAGCCTCAATCTCTACCCTCACTCTTTCTCTCAAACATTGTTCTATTTCCTGAACTATTACTTAAGTTGGAGGAAAAGAGTATCCACAGCCTTGTTCTAAGGATACAGGGCAGGAGAAGGTAAAATTCAAACCCCTACAAGAAAAAGTAAAAATGATGGTGGGTCAAGACCCCTGCGCACCTTCTTCCCTTAAGGAACGTTAAATGCATTAAGAGTCATAAGCTTACTTAATTATTGTGAAATGTTTAAGCACAGTTTCAACACAGAAGAGAAAAAGACTGGTAGGACCCTTCCTGCCTGAGCTCTTGCATGGTTAGTGCCCTTCCCTATGACACAAGACCTTGACTCCTCTGGCGTGCTGGCAGTGAGCTAACTTCTTCCACGTTCCACACATGGAGCTAGTGAATGAAAATCCTCCTCTGTCTGTTTTAGAAGGTTATTTAAAAATTGGATTCAAGACAGTGATTGCATAAGAGGAGTATTCCTAACAGCCACTCAGAAAGCCTCAAGGAGGAGCAGGAATTAGGAAATAATCTTGTCTTCAACCAGCTATCCTGGAGCATTGGAGCATTGCAGCCCAGCACATCCAACTAGACTTTACATATCCAACTTTTAAAGTGGGATCTTCAGGGTTAAAGCTCTAGCAGCAGAAAGATCTTCTGTAGGCTTGCATTAACAGCACACAGGTTCT
>NW_008670757.1:25332-32366 GCF_000695815.1 Acanthisitta chloris | reverse complement strand
CAAATTAGAGAAGAGCAGAAAAGCAAAACCTAACCCAAGGCAACTCCACCCCCAAAACCATGATTACTATTACTCAGTGAGTCCTTAAGGAGGTTGGTTTCAGACCTGCTGGGATTCATTACATCTTGTTAGGAGTTGGGATGATCTGTGAGTGCTGCTGAGCTGGAGTAAGACTTCTATTTATCTTCTGCAGCATGAAGAGGCTCTCGGTTGGCTTCAGTTAGTTACCCTGATGATGCTGTAGTGGAACAGGCTGAGCAAGGCACTTGCTGTGGTTTAGAGCTTGCTGAACTACACTGGCCACAGCTAACGTATGTGGGTTCACAAATGTGCTTTGTCTGCTACACTGGAGCTCTACTACTGGAGTGATGAGTATGTGTGCAAGGTGGGAAGGGGCAGAGCCAGACGTGGCCCTGGGAACACAGGTCATGTGAATGATGCTGAGCCAGGTATGTGCTTGCAAGCCAAGCCCAGTGGTCAGTGACTTTAAGTGATGCACAGATGTGAGACTACCCAAATATGTGATCCTGCTACCAGTAAACCCAATGCAGAGGGGTCAGGGATATGATCTTCTTAGAGATAAACCATGGAGTCATTACAAAGGAAAAATATGTATCAAAGAGAATAGTGTAGGTTCTTGCCAAAATATATTCATGAAATGATGGCTTTCAGCTTTTGAATGCTGCTGCATGGCAGCATCCCAATGCACCAGTGGTACTAGAGCTTTGCCTCTAAAGGGGGGACAAAGTACACTAAACTCTCAGTATGCCAGTTATTCCTCTCCACCCTTCCTTTGTTAGGATAAATTGTGGCATTTTGTATCCTAATCCAAGAATCAAACTCTCTCTGCTCTTTCTTAGGTTCTTGCCAAAATATATTCATGAAATGATGGCTTTCAGCTTTTGAATGCTGCTGCATGGCAGCATCCCAATGCACCAGTGGTACTAGAGCTTTGCCCCCTAAAGGGGGGACAAAGTACACTAAACTCTCAGTATGCCAGTTACTCCTCTCCACCCTTCCTTTGTTAGGATAAATTGTGGCATTTTGTATCCTAATCCAAGAATAAATCTCTCTCTGTTCTTTCCGTGGTTTGGACAGGTTCCAAAGTCCTATGAGGGATAATGCAGAGCAACAGATAGCACTTAAAGCTCCTGTCATCTGGCACTGCAGGGTGAACATCATGCAGGCAAAAGGAACTGGGAGACTAACCTAATGAACAGCTGCTGAGCTCTGTGGAGAAGTAATACAGCTCCCTGGAGCACTGCTGGAAATAGCAGAGTATTTGGCTGCAAATAATGCAGCCCAAATAGAGGGCATAGAAATAGGAAAAGTGACTATCTCTTATTTCTGTGACGTTTGGCTGCAAATAATGCAGCCCAAATACAGGGCACAGAAATAGGAAAAGTGACTATCCCTATTTCTGTGACAGAAAGTGACTTCCCATCATTCACTACCTCCTGGCACGCTGGTTTTGATGGTGCTTTTGACTAAAACAAACATGCTGATACCATCTGAACCACTGAGCTATGGTGACAGAAGAGCTATGGGCCACCTTCTCCTAAGGCCACCACACAGATACATGAGTGTATGAAAATAACTGATCTCTCTACAGTTCTGGATAGAGATATATGGATTGCCCCTTGATTAGGATAATATGCTGGAAGCATATTTTGGAAATGAAGATGTCAGAAAGCCTTTAGTGTTACTGCTCTTGCCTGCAGAGGTGTGACTGTCATTTCAGAACTTTTAGAAAAGTACTAAAATTTGGAGGCAGGGAGCAGAAACCCAGACATCAGTTGAGCCAACAGTGCTGCAAAGAACATTTGTAGCCATTTGAATAATACATAAATCCTTGCTACCATGCTTTCCAGGAGAACAGAATGCTTGGTTTGCAGCTGAAGTCTTGTTTGCACCTTTCCACAAAGGAAGAATACACTTCTAAAAGAATAAATTTGTTTTGTGTTAAAGAGCTTTCTAACACCCCTTTCTCTTCATGTGGTGTGCTGGTAGCAGCAGCAGCAGCTTGCTGTGCTCAGTGGTTTGCAAGTTGTTAGGCTCTTCTTCCGCTGTGATGGGACTGGAAGAGCAGGCCAGGATCTCATGCTAGGTGCAGGGCAACAGGTGCCAAGAAAGCAGGTGTGCCATTGTGCCCCCTAAAATCCAACTTGGGTTAGAGCTGCTTGAGTTTGCCTTAACTGGCAGCATTCTGCAGAAAACCACAGATCACATTATGTCTCTTAGGCTGCTGCAGCTCCATTGTCAGCTCATGGAGAGCTGCTACTAGAGGCATCCATAAGGCCTGAAGGACCTCAAACTCCTGCCTCTTCTCTAACATTACTGATGGATGAGGGGTCTCTGGGGGATGGAGATTATAGAAAATGATTGAACTCCCCAAGCTATTGAGAGAAGTCCCAGAAAGTGGTTCAAATATTTTGTGTGGTCCCAGGATACTGCAAACAACTGGCCATGAACTCTCCCAGATGCTGTGTGTTGGCTTAGTTGCTCCATCAAAACCAGTGGTTAAACTTGAGTGGCTTCATCAATTAGGCTAATGCATTATCTCCCAGCAGTCCCCTGGCTCACTTAACGCTGCTGCTTACTCCTCTGTATCAGCCTCAGAAGGCACCTTTTGGGATGATCAGCAGAAAGGAGCTAGCTTTGACCTGGTGTCTCAATGTCATAATTACACTGGCATTTTAATATTCTCCAGGTAGGTAACTTGACGAGTAATTAAATAATGAGAACAGCCTATTCTTTCACAAATGGTGCTCCCTCGGGTCTTGTGTTGCATCATTGGATTAGCAAGTTGGCTGCTTGCCTGCCTATAGCAGGATTGCCTACCTGAGAGAGGAGCTGCCAGGATGCTCTGCCAAAGCCACAGGAGAGAGGGAAGGGAAACCTGTGTGTGTGTGCAGCTGTGGAACTGCTGGGCTAATGAACCTGCCAGAAGTTTATTGCTAATGAGGTAAAATGAGGTATTGGAGGCTAAGCTTGTATTTCTCCTACTGAAGGCCCACATCAGCATTTTCCCTTTAAGATTGCAAGCTCTTTCTGAAAATACTTATTTCTTATTTTTTTTTAGGATGAAATATTTTTTCCCTTGCAAAAGCAAATAGGCAGAGTTTTAGCTAGATTTCAAATGCACTCCTTTATAAATCCTGGCCCTCTGAACTCTGGGTTTAGAAATCAGGATTGAAGAGAATTCGTAGGGCACTGTTGTCTTTACAATGAAGATTAGGCAGGAGCAGATTTCTGGGCTGGAACTGAGAGACTGAGATGGCTTAATTCCATGTCCTCCATAGGCTTTTACATAGATTTAAGTCACTTAATAGCTCTATATGTCTTCAGAACATGGAGATAATGTTCTTACCTGTCTGTCTTACGTTTCAAATTGTTGAGTGGATTGTCTGTTGCTTGAAGGTTTCACGATAAAGCTTGCATGGGGAGAGGAGAGGAGGCAGTGTATTGCAGAATGATTGAATATAAATTAGCAATGCATCCCTAACATTGTGTATTTAATTGTGGTGCCATCTTATTCTTTTCATGTTGCTGCATCACTGATTTAGATCTATACATGTGAATTAATTCTTATTTATCATCCATTCCCTATCTATGTCTTCCTTCTCAAGTGTGATGCTCACTGACATGTTTACAATGTCACCAGGCTCTCTTTCTTTAGCTGAGGTTACCTTTTTAATACCCTGTGAGCTCTGAGCCTTTCCATGACTTTGTTTTCCTCCAGTCCATGTTTCTTTCTTCTTTCCAGCTTTGAGCTTCTTACTGCCCATTAATCTAAATAGTCTGAAATTCCTCATGTTTTGGCCTGAATATACCCAGTAACCCCAGGAGCAAATATCTCTGCTTCATGCTTCATCCATCTCTTCTAATCAAAAAACTGGAAGGCATTAGGCTTGATTTCCAAAGAGGAAAATTTATCTTCCCACTTGCAGTACTTTTGTGGGAAATTGACATCATAATGTTCTGTTCTTCTTGATCACTCAAACTGTTTTATTCCCAGATACAGATGTAAAGTTTGCTAGTTTGTAAGTTTGGATCATACCCTCAGGCTTATGTTAAAATACAGGTCTGGTATTTGTGCTCTCTGGTTCTCTACAGCAATGTCTGCATCTGTCTTTCATAAATACTCCATTGACTGTGAATTATTAATCCAATTCATTCTTAAACCTCATAGCTATGCAGTCATCTGGGGTGGTAACATACTACAGGAAGCTGGAAAAGTTGGTAACCTGTTGGGTTATCCATATGCAATCCCTTTACATGGCAAGATAGAGTAAGAAGAGTAAAAGTGGAAATGCTGCACCTAAAAATTGGAAGGTAACCCACATGTGGATGCTAGACTAAAGATACATACAAACCATTTAAAGGCAAAACTTAACTGACTTGAAATGCTGGTCAGATTAGATACTAGAAAACAACTCTTCCCTGTGAGGGTGGTGAGACACTGGCACAGGTTGCTCAGGGAAGCTGTGGCTGCCCCATCCTTGAAAGTGTTCCAGGCCTGTTTGGATGGGGCTTGGAGCAACCTGGTGGAAGGTGTCCCTGCCCATGGCATGGGGTGGAACTAGATGGTCTTTAAGGTCTCTTCCAACCCAAACCATTCTATGATTCTAAGATCTTGCACCACATCTGCACCAGCAGCTTTGTAATGACCCTATTCTTAAACCTTGTTCAAGCCTCCCTGGGGGAGTAGAGTGAACAGAAATTATTTTGAAGAAAAAATTGTACACAGCTCTTGAGTGGAGAATTTTATAAGTCTTGTGAGGGGAGGAATTTGTCAGGGTAAGGGTGGAAAACATTTTCAGTTTCACTGGTTCAATTTAAACCCTGATTTGTCATACAAATGTTCTCAATCTTTGGCAAAATTGGCTTTTAAAATTATTTTTAAGAGGTTTTTGTGTTATCTGCTCCAGAAGTGAGGAGTAGTGGCAGCCGAGTTCATGGTACTACAAGCAAACCAGGCAGTGCTCAAGTGGATAAAAGCTTTGTGAAGAAAACTCTAGATTCCCAGGGCATGGTGACTGAGAGGAGGAAGAAAGGGCTTTGTTGCACAAACATTCCTGCAGCTCCCCAGCTGCTGCAGTGCACAGTGAGGGGGAAGGCAATCAACTGCACTCTCTGGGATATGATGAATGTTGCTGAGAAAAACAAGCTCAGGACGTTATTTAGTTTCCAGTTTCATTTCTCCCCTTACTTGGGTCAGACACCAAGGACTCTGTTCTTGCACAAAGCAGCATTTGGGTGCCAAGACACATGATGGCATTTGAAGTTTTACTCTCTCATATCCAGATGCAGCCAAACATATCTGTGGCAGCATTAGTCCCTCTTTTTCTTCAACTTCATATAAACAAGTAATTGCTGGTTACTGGCAAACAGCTCTAACATTTTGAAATTGGTCTTGCATGGGTCAAGCCTTGGAAGTACTATAGATGCATCCATAGTGTGTGGATCCATCCAGATAGTTCTACTAGGCTCGTCCGTGGAGCATCAGGGAGCCTTCTGCAATCAGAGATTGCAGCATCTGGCACAGCTCAGGATCTGGCCCTGTCAGCCTGGAAGTGGCAAATGATGAAGGAACAGAGTAGAACTGATGCCACACGTAGCAGAGAAAGAAACTGCATGCTGATGCCTCCTATTTGCCTGTGCAATCTCAAAGGAATATGCACATGGTTGCTGTGTGGACTTGAGCAAATCCAACTTTCTGTCAGCAAGAATCACTTAATGACTTTCTCGCACTGAAGAACAAATTGGATATTCCACCTTTTGCATCTTTCATAAATTGTTTCTTAACTGTTGTGTGTGGGCAGGGGTTCCTGGGTGGTAATGCTGCAGTTTGAGTGCTTCATTTCAAATGCTCTCAACGGATGTACCAGTCTTGGTTCAGGTTGTGGGAGTATTCAGATATAGCCCCAAGTCACTGCTAAACGGTTGCATACATAGGAAGATAAGGTTGTTTTTTTCCTTATCCTTGAAACTGTCATATATTTTCCTCATACTCGTTAAGCAGAGTTCAGAGATTTATGTGTGTGGTGGGTGGGTGTTTTTTGCTTATTTGTTTTTTTCCCAGAGGATGCTTTAAATCAAACCTGTAGCCTGCCTTCTCTTCTCATGGCACACACAGTATTATCCCTCTGTCTTTTCTAATACAGATTGACTATACTGTTCTTATTTCTTCTGCTGGACAGTAACCCTGCCAGCTAGCTCATTGGGACACTCTGTGACAAAAGCAGTCCACTGACTTCATGTAAGGAGATGCTCCCTCAGCAGTGTGCCAGTGGCCAGGCTGCTTGTTTAAGAAGGGAGACACAGGACAGGCTCAAAATAGCTGTGCTCTTTGCTGGTTTCACTGGATTTTTTCCCCTCATTTACCCAGCTGCTCTTGCCTTGCTGGCCAAGCTTTAGACTCTGCAAGCTACAAAGAAAGACACCACAATAATCTTGTTGGGGTTCAGGATATGTTTCTTGGGCACCTTTGTGCATTGGCAAGAATTGTTGATGAGGGAGGAGAAGATGGTAAGGAGATGCTCCCAGAGCTGAGCATTTCCTTGGAGGTACTTGTGTTGGAGCCTGGCTTGCAGAAGACAATTTCTTATCTCATCCAGTCAAAAGTGGTGATGAGCTTCATTCTGCAATACCTTCTCTGTTTTCTCCAGACTAAAGCACATGTAAAAACTACACAGTCTAGTAGGAGTGTGAAGAGTAGAAGTCTATTCTGCCTAAATACTTTCTGCTCCAGCAGAGGTTTTTCAGGAGCAGAATGTAAGGTTTGCTCAAGTCACTGCCACAAGATGACACTTTCCCAGTGCAGGACTCCAGTGGAATTCTCAGAGGGAAGATCCTTCCTCATAACTGGCTGGGTAGCAGTGAAGCTTCAGACTAAGATTTCCTACAGTCTATTTCTGCATAATTCACATCTATGATTCCTTGGGTGAGCAGTGCCAACAAGCCTGCACCATTTCTTATTGGGATGGAAGGATCCTGTAGGTGGCTCCATGTTCTCTCCAGGCCAAAATGCC
>NW_008670757.1:0-25296 GCF_000695815.1 Acanthisitta chloris | reverse complement strand
TCCAAATGCTAGCTCTCAGAAAATCAGCATATTGAAAGTGTCGATTTATTACTGACAGTGACAGTGCTAATTCTCTTTGGGGCGTGGGCCCTTTCCTCACTGGAGGGCTCTTGTGGAAGTAATATGCTTCCTGGTCTGGGGTGCAGGTCCTCTTCTGGGACATGTTCTCTGCTCCAGAGTGGTGTGGTGCTGGGTCTGGTGCCAGTGTGCACAGCACCTGTGCTCAGCACCACAGGGAAATCATACAATCATACTCAGAAAAATGTTAGTGAGAGTTGTAGAGTTCTGTGTGAATTCTTGCTCCTAAAGAAGAGCTGCCCCATTTATTGATTTAAACAACTCAGTCCTGAGCCTCTCTGATCAAGAAACTTTGGATCTTCTGTGCATCTCTAAGATCACTGATCAATAGACATCACTGCTTCTCCACAGGCTCAGTGGTGTCAGAACTCCCTTTAGGTGCTTCCTAAACAGTGTATTGGTTTGTACAGTATTACTGTGCTACTATCCAAACTGGCCACTGGATTGCACCATTGCTCCAAATAAAGCATCTGCAAGCAAGGCAGTGCCTGAGAGCAGAGGAGTCAGCTCTGTATGTAAAACACCTTTTGTGTTCTCACTTTGCAAAGTCCCTCTGAGAGAACAGCTGCAACATGCTGAGCCTGCTGCAAAGCAAATGCGTCTCTGCTCAAGCTTGTGTCTTCATTTATGGGCTGATGGGGATGAGAAACACAACCACCTTAGCACCCTTTGATTTTCTTGGGCCCTGGTTCGTGTGGCATGCTCAGCCATACACAGTCTGGTGAAGAGCTGCTGTGTGGTGTTTCAGAAGAACATCCTGGTCTTTCATCTCATAGTGAAGGTGTGAAGATTGAGAATGTAGTGCACTGCTGCTGGGCTGATGAAGCTTGGGAACTGAGAGATTCATTTCTAAAGAGGTCAGATGACCCTCCTACAGATTTAGACCAGGGTTCCCACATGTAGCTCCTCTGCTTCAGGCAGCCTGCAAAGCAGGGACCTCTACAACTGGTGTTCAGGTCCACCACTGGGGTCTGTGGGGGAGCTTCCCCAAACCTGACCTGCCATAGCTTGTACTTATATTGGAGATCTCTTCTACCCCACAGCTCAGCACAAAAGTATTACTTATTTTCCTCTGGTGACACTGCTCTCATTAGTATTAACTTGAGTGCTTGTGTCTAAAATCTATGGTATTAACTCTGAACTTTTTTGACAATGAGATCATCATCAAAGACTCCTGTTCTGTTGAGCAAAACCTGACTGATGAGGAAAACCCTAGCATTGCAGGGAAAATTTCTTCACAGGAAGGGTGGTCAAGCGCTGGCACAGGCTGCCCAGGGAAGTGGTGGAATCACTGTATCTGGAGGTATTTAAAGGGCATGTAGACATGGCACTTAGGGACATGGTTTAATTGTGGGCTTGGCAGTGCTGGGTTAGCAGTTGGATGATCTTAAATGTCTTTTCAAACCTAATGAATCCTATGATTCTATGACTGATGAGCCACCTTGTTGGCTTTTCTGAGAGACAAGAAGGATATGAGGCTACTTGTGCAGAATCAATACAGCAGTAGGAGTGGGAGAAGAGTTGGGCACTGGAAACATGAGAAGAGCTTTGCTTTGATTCAGGTGGTACAATTGTCCAGCACAGCTAAGAGACACCCATTCCCAGAGCACATGAGAAGAGGAGAGGTTGGTATTGCATCTGATTGTTTAGCTCATGTATAGCTGGTCTTAAGGCAAGACAGGTTTCAAAATGAGTTCAGACTGAGGTGCTTAACTCATGTCTAGCAAGACATATTCATTGCTTTATCACTGTGCCCCATGACCTTTTCTAAATTAAAGAACTTCACTTCAATGAAAGTCAGTGGTATACTTGTATGTACAGACTCCAAGAAGCTGTACAATACACTCCAGCATTGTTGTTTTAAGAAAACCAGATATATTGTGCAAACATGAAAGTTAAGCTTTGCAGTCATTGTTGAGTTGTAATTTAAGGTGCCCTTAGGAAATGCTGAGTTCAAAAAGAATGTATGTCTTACAAATATATCCTCAACATAAGTAGGAAGTAACCTAGCTTTACAAGTTGCCAAATATCTGTGCTTGTTTGAGACTATTTTATATAACTGTGAAGTCATTTTCAGGGATGCTTTGGATGATTCGATTAGGCTTGCAGGAAGGTTTAACAGTTTGTTGTTGACAAAAGCTCTATGCTGCTATTCCTGGCTACGGCACAAAGAAAGGTCTAAAATATTTGTATCACGAATAACTGAATTTAATAGATGGGATAATGGGGTTTGTGCTTTTATCTACATGCCATTAGTGTGGTAATGTATTTAAGTGCATAGTAGCTGTTTTGTTTTGCACACCTAGCTTAAAAACAAAACTACAGTTAACTTTCTGATGTTGTTGGATCACCATAATTTATTTATATGCTACAGAGGTGAATATTGTGCTTTTTAAAAAAAAATCAAAAAACCAACAACTTTAGGCGTGAGGAGAAGGAATCTATAAGTAAAGGCAAGGGCAGGTGTAGATCTCTGCTGCCATTCTACAGTGTCTGGAGGTAACATTCCTGCAGCCTACACACACTGTGATATTAGTCATGTCCTTTGGGAGTTTCTATTATTCTTCTTAAGTAACCAGCAAAAATGATCCAGACATTGAAGGGTTTGTCCAAGGCTATAAAATGTACCTATCCAAATTCATGACAGAACAGATCATTTCATAGTCTACTGAACAGAGTCCTCCAGGCTCAGGCACAAAGCAGAGGCCTGGGAGGCACAAATGAGACCCTGAGAAGTGAAAGCCTGAGGACACTTTTCAGGAGCTCTCTTCAGTGGAGGGAGCCTAATTCCTAGAGAAGCAGATCTTAATCCTCTACCATTTCACAAGTCCTTCCTTTTTCTAGCTGTGGTGGAGGCTCACATCAAGGTAGCACAAAGAGCTGCATCAGCCACACAAAAGATGCTTTTGCCAGCTCCACATGCTTGCAGTGCCCAGGCACCTTGGTGGACAGAGGCTATGTCAAGCATTGTTTGCACAGTTCCTGCTCTCAGTGCTGAGCAAAATGCTCCAGACCTGAAGTGGCACATTCACTTTGCTAACAGCCTTTTTGGGCTCTTTTCTGGCCTGTGCCACATGAGGACAGCTAGGAAGAGCATAAGATGAAGGCCTGTCTTTCTTGGGGTTTATTTCTCATGTTTTTGTTGTCTCCCTTTTCATTAAAATAATTATTATATTTTGGTTTATTTCAATTACTAAACTGTTCTTAACTCAACACATGGGTTTTACCTTTTTTCCAATTCTCCTTCCAGTCTCAGTGGATGTGGGGTAGGGAGTGAGCAGCTGTGTGGTTCTTCACTGCCATCTGGGGTTAAACCACAACACTTAATCAGTTTTCAGCCCTCTGTGGCTCAACAGTGCTGCATACCCAGCAGTGAGGTTTGTAGGGCTGGATGAAAACTGCCACAGCCACAGGATGCAGAGTGCTGAGCTGACATAAATTCACTCTACTGGTTGCATTTGTTTTAAAAGTAATTACAAACCAGCTGGACAATAGCAAGGTGGAGCAGGGGTTGTTGGTCCTTTCACAGTTAGCATAAGCTCTGCATCATGTGTGCTGCTAAACTTGATAGAAATGGGATCAGTGCTTGACCCAAACTGTGTTTTTGCGGTTAAATGATCTGGTTGTATGAAGGTCTGGCATTAGGCTGCATGGAAGCATGTGGTCCCACAAAAGCCACTTTGCTTTCTACTTCCATGGGAATTTGCACAGGGGATTTCTAGAAAGCACTTGGAAAAATACTTCTAATGACAAGTACTTGCTGTACACTGAGTTAATTAACAGAGTGAGTGATGCGATAGAATTTCTTCAACTATTTGTGAACTAGAGTAAAGGGCTTGTAACAAACAAGGACAGTGGTGTTTAATCCATGATCTTACAAGGAAAGCATAGCAGGAGCACCAAATTGCACTCTCTTTGACAGCTCTGTGCAGCCAGACATCAGAAATGCAAGAAGAGGCAGAATACCCAAAAGCCTTGGAGCATTCCATGCTATGAACTGAAAGCTATGCATGTAAGATCAGACTTCAAGTCAAAATGCTCAGAGACAAAAAAAATAGCAGAGTGGCAGTATTGCTTTTTTTATTTCATTTGGAGTGGAGCAAGTAACTCTCAGGTGGGATTTTTCTAAGGTGTCTCACCTCTCTACTTCCACTGAGCATTAATGGAGATGAAATATGAGTGGGTGTAGCCAGCAGGACATTTTATTTTCTCTTTACATACATTAAGACTGTTTTGAAGCAGGACCTGGTCAGTGTCTGATGGCTGAAGATGTGAAACTTGATTTCTCATTTCTTTTGTCTTCAGATCCTTCTGAAGTGTTGTGTGTTTTAAAAAAGGGCTTGGCTTTGCTTCCCTCCCAGGAATCTGACTAACAAATCACTTGGGTTCTCGGCAGTACTGGGTCAAAGCTCTTCAAACTCATTGTCTGGTCCTTAGGTCAGAGAAGGAAACACTTTTTTTATTGTGGTCTCAGTGTGTGACTTATCTGGCAAGAACTGAGTAGTACTCCAGCAGGCTTTGTGAAAACAAAGCTGGCTGTTCATCAGGAGAAACATGGATATCTGTCTGCATTTTGTTCAGGGCAAGAACACCCTGTTGCAGATAGATGAAGATTCTGGGGAGAGTTTCTCTAACCACATTTCCCCAAAGTATCCTCCTCTCACCCTGCCTAGAAACACCCTCTGAGGAGAAGCTTTCTCTGGACTAGAATGTACTCTTCTTTAATATCATCCAGCTTACTGGAGCATGAACCCCTCTAAAGCTAATGACAAAAATGTGACCACAAAAATGTGACTCTTTCTAACAATGAAGATTCTGGGGAGAGTTTCTCTAACCACATTTCCCCAAAGTATCCTCCTCTCACCCTGCCTAGAAACACCCTCTGAGGAGAAGCTTTCTCTGGACTAGAATGTACTCTTCTTTAATATCATCCAGCTTACTGGAGCATGAACCCCTCTAAAGCTAATGACAAAAATGTGACCACAAAAATGTGACTCTTTCTAACACACTCCAGCAAAATGTGACCACAAAAATGTGACTCTTCCTAACACACTAGGATCCCATTGGCCTTCTTGGTCACAAGGGCACACTGCTGGCTCATGGACAGCTTGTTGTCCACCCGGTCCCCAGGTCCTTCTCCACAGTGCAGCTTTCCAGCACATTGGCCCACAGCCTGTACTGGTGCATGGGGTGCACTTTATAGAGATAATATAACACTGTCCAGAAGGACAGACTGCAGGAAGGGAGAGAGATCAGTATTTGATTCCCTTTTGGATTCTCTCCTGTGATGTGTTACACTGTCCTTCCTCCTGCCCTTTAAATACTTGGCAGCAAAGTACTATGCATTGGGATTATCCTTCTGTAAGACCATCTCTTCTGTACAGACTTTTCTTGAATTGGTAGAAGACACTGTAAAAATGGTTTAGTGCCTTTTGACAATGACTGGGAAGGGGAAATTATTTTCTGTCAGTATTACAATATATGTCAAGTAACAACCACAAAGAACTTGCTGATAACTCATCACTTGGAGGATTTGTGTTGGGGTTTTATTTCCTGCGTGAAGGAAATTTGGGAGGAAGAAACAAACTAAAATTTCTATCCAAAGAAAAGCAGAGTGGCAATCTCATCCTCATTACCCATGGTACAAGAGACCTGTATTTCCTTTGGCCTCCCTATAGTAGCTGCTGGTTATGGTTCTCCTGGTGTAGATTATAACCTTCTAGAACTGGATTGATGCCAAAAGAGATTGTATAAATGTGGTTTAATTATCCAGTTGATATTGTACTGATTACTTACACAGCCCCTGAGCCAAAGCTGTCGGACATGGCTTGGCTTATGGAGGTGAGGCAAGTTACTGTATGTAAACCATAAATTGATTTACCAGCCAATAGAGCTTTCTATTAAGAGCTGTTATGTTCCTCCAGATGGTCAGATGAGTCATCATAAATACAGAAAATGTGGCATTTCTGGGCTAAAGTTAGCCTTTGAGAAAGCAGGAGCAGAAACAGAAATGGGGTCAAACCACAATTTTCACTGATGTTGGGCTGAGTTGCTCTGTTAAGAATTAAAAGGTAAATTGGCATATTAAGCTGGGAGGAATTTTCACAAAAACTACAGTATGAAATCCCTGCCTTGATTCTAAATGAACAGTACATTATCTATAAGAAAAAAGCATTTTTTATGCATTCCTTCAGTCATGACGCAGGGCATAGAATGATGGAAGTTTCAGACAAATTTGGTTTTTATCCTGTGCTAATTCTTTTGAAACCAGCAAGGTTTAAATGGCCACTATGCAAAGGAAGCAAGTCTTTCTTTGATGCTTGCATCAAGCTTCTTTGATGCTTGCAAAGAAGCGTGCAAGAAGCCCAGCCCAAAGACGAAACTGGAACACTTTGTCCTTTACTTTGTTAATTCATTTCTCCTAAGTAGCACTGATAACTTGCCAGCACTAACATGAACATACAAACATCTCCTCAAAGGCCAAGGCTCCAGTGCTCCCTGCTTGCATGGGCCCCTTTCTGTTATTTTCTAAATGGCAGGATTGGTTTTGATCTCTACATCGAAGCACAGCAAAGTTTTGAATTGTGGAGCTTATTTTGTAAAAAAATACATCTCTAATATGCTTCTTCCTCTCCAGAAAACCTCTTAAGCTGGATCTCCCTTTCATCACCAAAGCAGGAAAGTTGCTTTCACCTTCCATCTTTAGTCACACTTCTCATTTCATCTTTCAAAAAGAAAAAAAATAATCCTTGTTTAGCATCACAGAATTGTGTAAGTTGGAAAAGACCTTAAAGATCACCGAGTCCAACCATGTTCAGGATTTTGTTGGGCAATTCTTTGCCCTTAGTAATCTCTCTGTCACCTGAAAGGAAATGGGTAAACTGTCTAATTTGAAATGGATGTGATAAAATATCTGTGCTCAGCTTATAGGAAGCACTAAGGTAAATATATACTCTGTAATATTGGCCTTCATCATGTGTCAACTGCGTAACCTGATAATTATTTTACCACTGAGAGAGAGAAAGAAAGAGACCAGAGAAAACTGCTGGGGAATCCAAAAGCACCTTTGCAGCACTGAGTGCAGCTACACAAGTTCATGTTGTAACCAAGGAGACATTGCTGTCTTCATTTTTCCACACTGAAAGAATGACAAAATGTCAAGGCATGTGCAGATGTCCAACTCTTGGCCTGAATGATGTATTTCAGTAAAATCATAAATGCTGCTCTTCTGTATTTGCATCCCCATGGAGCTTCTCCAGGGTGTGAAACACTTGGCTAGTGGTAAGGGAAGAAAGTGCATGTTCCCTTAATCCCTATGAAGCACTAAGGGCATCTCAGATGCCACAGCACTGAATAGCAAAAGGAATAACCCATTGCTCTTCATGCAGATTTCTTTACCTTCAAGAGACACCATATTTGTGACTGTTTATCTGCTTCTAAACAGCTTTCTATAGGCTGTTTGGTTTTGGGTTTTTTTCCTTGGTATTATCTTATATCCCATATGTAAGGGTTAGCTAAACAAATAACACACACTCAACCCTTTTCTGAATATCTTTAATCAGCGTCTTGTAGACCAGAAGAAAAGTTTTACTGTTTTGAAGTGCACACTTGTTTTCTAACAATTAAAGTCTGATTTTGTCTGTACTTCATTATCTTAGTTTATGCCAGACCAGGACAAACTGCACAAAACCATTGCTGACTTGTATCAGCTGAACCAATCTAAACTTGTTTCAACCGAAAAAAGCACTCAGACCTTTGCACAGGTTTGACTGAATATGCTTAAAATCATCCATCTCCATACAAATGAACCTCATTTAAATGAGATACTTGAGAGGCAAAGGCCTGAGCCTGACATGGGCTCTGGATTTCATTGCAGTACTGGGCCTGACTACAGACAGGAAAGCTAAAAATGCAACAGCAAAAAATGGGAAGAAAATTAAGACAGAAGGATCTGGGGTTGCATATTTATGAACTAGACAGTTGTTACTAGTTTAATTTAAAAGATTTTTCCCATTAGAGGGAGTTTCCTATATATTCTTGTCTTGCAACTATAAATGATGCTTCCTTCCCACTCCTGCAAGTTTTTTTCCTCCTCTGAAGCCACAGTGCCTGTGACCTTGCAGTCAGGAAATTCCAGCTGAGCCTTTTTTTAGCCTCAGTGTAAATAGCTGAATTCAGTGCTGTTAAATTTTTTCAGCTTTGTTTTCAAGATTTATAGACATTGAAATGTTACAGCATATTTAAATACTGAGATCAGTTTGATTCTCCTTATCTTTTTGTTGAATAAATACACAGTGTTGACTCTGCTTTGTCAGGTTGGGCTATGTGAATGCACATGCGTGAGAGGAAATTCAATGAGCTGCAGTGCTGAGAGCAGCAGATTATTTTTTCCTCTTCTCAAAGCAAATAGCTCTGATTACAGTTCATACACATGCACCAAAAAACCCACCAGAGTACAGGCTCTTAATGCATGTCAGACTCAGGATTTCCAGTTTGCTGCTTTGACACCTGACGTGGACAGAATTGTGTAGTATTTTTAAATTTGTATCTTGGACTTGGAGCAACATTCCCAGCCACAATGATGCTCTCTCTATGCTGTTGGTTGGTAGCAGTTCACTTTACATTCACCTAGTGGATTTTGCACAGAAGCAGTTTTACTGAAGGCAAAAAAAATCTGTCTCAAAATGCTATAGCAAAATTTTGTGTATTGAAGTAATCCCAGACCAAATAATTTGATTATACCATATGAAGTGACAGAAAGAATCTTTGATTAATGTACACAATTTGATTCTCAAGTAGTTAGTAATGACAGGAAACAAACTGAACTTCTGAGGGATAAAAACACTACTAGAATTTTAGGATACTAGATGATGAATTTTAGATCTTGAGATGTAAGTTACAGTGCAAATGTTGTTACTTCTTTATATTTTATTGATACTATGAGGTTTTTTTGGGAATGTAGTTAGAAAATGGAGATCTGGTTTAATTCTGGGGCTTACCTGGAAGTTCAGGACCTTTTATTCCCATCCCTGGAAAGGCATGCATTAGCTTCCATTCAGTTTTGGAGATTGCTTCCTCATGTATTACCTTAACTGCTGATTGACACTTTTGTTGTCCCTGGCCCATTGTAGCATCAGTTGTGTGGAGTCTATTTCATTTGATTACCCTGGAGGCCAAGATCTGCTTGACTTCTGCTTTCATCTTGCTTTGTCTGGTGTAAAGCAGAATTGAGCTCAGACCAGTGAGATGTCAGTGAAGGCTGTTCCATTTTGGCCATCCCCCACCAGTGAAGGCTATTTAATTCTGCAAAATGCTTTCTGCCTTGCAGTGCTGAGGCCTCATACTAAAATGAAACAAGAACAATCTGTGTGATATGAAAGTAGGATTTTTCAGAAGTTGTTACGCCAGTGCTGGGAGGAGACTTCAGCACCATTACAGCAGTCCCACTCTTTCTGTTTTCCGCAGCTGTTCTGAAAGAAGCTCAAGAGATGCCACCTCTCTCCATCTGGCAATGGGGAAAGGGTGTTCCCCTGCAGCACTTAGTGGTAATCTGGAGCCAACAGTCTCTTCTTCAGTCGTGTGGTGGGGGAGAAACACTAGAGGGAAGAGCCAGGCAGTGCCTGCCATCAACAGAAACAGGGAAAGAATCATAGAACGAGAATCATAGAATGGTTTGGGTTGGAAGACACCTTATAGATCTTTTAGTTCCAACCTCCCTGCCATGTCCAGGAACACCTCCCACTAGACCAGGTTGCTCCAAGCCCCATCCAACCTGGCCTTGATGGTTCTAGTACCTCACCAGCACCTCATCACCCTCACAGTAAAGAATTTCTTCCTAATATCTAATCTAAAACTTACTCTCTGTCAGTTTGAAGCCATTCCCCCTTGTCCTGTCACTACAATTCCTGATGAAGTGTCCCTCTCTGGCTTCCCTGTAGGCCCCTTCAGACACTGGAAGGCTGTTATGAGGTCTCCGCACAACTTTGTCTTCTCCAGACAAAAAGCAACAGCCCACAGCTCTTGCTTAAACCCTATCTTGTGTTTTCTTCACAGTTGTTTCTCCAGAGTTCCCTTTCTTTTTTGCTTTGAGTTCCATATAGCACTTAATTCCTAGGGCAAACCCATGCGAGGAATACACAATAACCACACAGCTGATGTTTGCCATCACCTTGCCTGTTTAGCCCACAGGTTATTTAGGTTATAAATGTGTTCTGATGAGTACTTTGCATGGCAAGGATCTGTGTCTAGTGCTTGGTTGGCACTGCTATCCTAATGTCCATTCAAACCTTTATGCCACCTGAGGATGTTACTATTATCACTGATTGGTGTAACTGTGCTTACTTCGCTTGACATGAGGGCAATCGACAGTCTCCAGTGTTTAAAAATCACTCTATTTGTAGCAACACTTCATGCAACATCTTTGTACAACCTCTCACATCTGCCCGAGGCATTTGCAGTGTCATTAAAAAGCCATCTCTAACTTCTGACCGCTGTAATGATGCCCTGTGAGTTCCAGCAAAAAAATTTGCTTTTCTTAAATAGGCATCAGAATAATGCTGCCTCTCATGGTATGCACTTTACTGTTTTTAAAGATTACTCTGCACAACAAATATCCCTAGAACAGCAGTGTGTGGACAGAGATTAATGTTTTACATACTAGGACGAGTCATTTCAACTCTGCCTGCGTCTTTCCAAAAACTAACAAAGCTAAATGAAATGGATAGTATGGAAATGACAGCAATCTCTTCTCTTGCCAAATGCTCATTTCTAGCCCTCTGTGCCCTCTCCCACAAGCTACAGAGTCCTTAGCAAATCACATTTCATCTTAAACATGGAAAAAAGAGATTCAGAGACATGAAGTCTGGTGCTTTTAAAGCATTAATAAGAGACAAAGTGTTAGCATAAATGAACGGGACAAACCCAGTATTTCACGAGAACCTACGTAACGTATGAGGGATGGATGCACTTCAGCTTTAAATAATTACAGACCCTTTTCTGTTCATGGTTGCTTAAATTACTTGAAAGATGGGTGAACTCAGTAGAGGGGGTTCTGTCTAAATATAATTGATGATGAACTACTTAAATAGGCTTTTGGTCTGTTCTTCAACTTTCAGAGCTTTTCTCAAGGTGACCGATGGTAATTTAGAGCAGTGGATAGCAGCAATTCCTCGAAAGCCAGCAGTGCCATTGATTTTGACCTAAGCTTTCAAGTGGTGAGCTACCAATTACTTCTGTAAAGGTTTCAGCTACTCCGTGTGGAAGCACATGCAGCACTGGCCCTTTAGTAGTTTGAGATGGCAAAATACCCAACATACCCATTCTCTCCTATTGCTAAAGCTCCTGGGCAGTAGCTGCTGTAGTGCTATTTCCAGTTCTGGAGCTTTTTGGTCATCTCAGATTTAATGACTTTCCCAAGCAGAGGAGTTAATGTGCATGTCTTATTTAGCCCAAACACCCAACCGGCAGCTGACACAATAGATACTGATTGAGGGGCTGACAGAGAAATGTACAACATATACACCACGCCCAAAAATTCCCCTCCCTGTTTGGCAAGGATGGATCAAATGTAAAGTAGCACAAGGGAAAATACCAAAGCCTACAAGGCAAATCTTGAATGAAAAGCTAATTGAAATTCACCATATAATGCTTGATGAGCTGTATAGGCTTAGAGATTTTCATGCCAAGTGGAAGGTTTATTTGCACAAGTTTGGCATCTTGATTTTTGTTTTGGCCTTTATTCCTGGCTACCAAGGAGCTTATCTCACTTATGGTTTCTAAAGGCATGGTATAAGTGGTTCTAAAACTACCTCTAGTCGCAGTAAGCAGATTTGCAAAGTTTTTTTCTGTGCAAAGATCTTCATCAGATATTCTATTCAACTACCAGGAAAGCTATTTGTTGTTATCTGCTATCACTGGCAACTCCAGCTATCTTTATTGGAAACTCCAGCTATGTTTATTGCTAGAATCAACCTTAAAAAAAAAATCTGCTATCATACACTAAAATGCAGGCAGACATACAGGATAAGGAATATTAATATGACACAGATGAACCTTCCTTTAGGTCAAAAAGCTTTTAATAAGTTACTTGATCATAATTGTATTGAATTGGAGATTTTTGATAGTATGAACTAGAAGATAATACTTGGCCTGTGCTCTCTGGAAGGCCACCTAGTAAGATAGCCTAACTCATTGCTGCCCCTGCCTTGCTGCTTGATTTCTGCACGTTTCTTAGATTGTAAATTCTGAGGGTCTGATTCCCTTCTGTTCTGCATTGTAATGATGCTAGCACAGAGAAGCCAAAGGCATGAGTTCCTCCAATGCATGTACAGAAATAAAGGGCTGTAGCCCAGAGGTTGAGTAATACCATCTACAGAATGTGTAGATTTTCGCTTGGGACTTTCTGCAGGTTTCTGCATAAGTACAGAGACTTTCACAGAATTTCTAAGTGTCATACACCTTCCTTTTAATTTTTCCTGCTTTCTTTTCAATGGCTTTTGGCTTTTTTATGTGCAGTGGTTGCTCATAGTAATAACCCCTAAGAGAAAAGGCAGCGTAAAGCTTCTGAAAGTACAACAGATGCTTGTAATATCATTGCCCTCTCTACAGGGACTTCTGTAAACTGATTCCTTGCTACACTCAGCATGTTAACATCCAGGAGCAGAATATTGTTTGTGGAATTTATAATGGGACCAGGGATTCCAAAAATTGATCCACGGGGTCTTATAACTACAGGAGCTCCAAACTGTATGTTATCAAGCTGCCTCGACTTTGCTGGTTTTCAAACACAACCCAGTTTGCATTTACAGCCTATTCAGAATAATTTTCACTTGGTACATCCTTACAAAAAGACTGTGGAGGAGAATGATTATCTGCCAAGCACTGATGTGTTTGGGAATATTCAGCACAAGTTTTCGTGTGTTATTTAAATGAATGACTTCTTTTGTCACCCTTGAAATATGCATAGTCACTCTGGCAACCTCTGTATCCTGGAAGGTGTGCGGTGCAATGAGACGCATAAACGAACAAGAGGCAGTCAGAATGGCAAACATGATGAATGAGAAAAATAAGTCATTAGGAAAGCCTGGAGTAAAAACAGGAGGGACAAAAAAAAAAATCTCTTGCATGGGGGTGAGGTGGGAAAATGGGGTTGGCTTCATTTTTTACTCTCAGCAGATTTCTGGGAATGTTTGCAAGGGCTTAGGGTGCACATAGGAATGAAAAATGCAAAAGTTTATGAAAAAACATAAACTTGTTTTCAATGTTCAGTTCTTTTATGGCACTATTTTATCTTCTCTGACTCCCTATTATCTTCTACTGATTTCTCAAACCTTCCTATGAACAAAGTGTAACAACCCCACACCTACACCCCAGTCCTGCCAGGCTCTGTAGCTGCAAGCATTTTTCTGCTCCAAAAGCACCTTCCTCTCCATGAGCTCTTTGGTTATAAAGGATGATGTTCAGTCATAGCAAACTTCAGCAGGTGCCCACAGTCTCTCTCACTGTATTCCTGCCATCCCTGCACCTCACCTGCAGACACTGATGGGCACTAGCTGCCAACAGACTTATTGCCAGAGCATCAGCTCCAACATCCAGCTCTGCTCTGAGCCCCAACATTTCTTTTGCATATGGCCTCTACCTCTTTGAGGAGGTACATAACCAATATATTTCCCTCAGCAACTGAAGGGAAGGCAGAACTGCATCCCTTCAAATAGTGTTTTCTAATTTCCCTGGTCAAAAATATTATTTCTGTTAAAACAAACAAGCAAACAAACAAACAAACTCTCACATTTGGGTTTTACTTATTCTTTTTTCTCCAGAGGGGTATCTTCAAATTGTGACTAAATGGATGAAATAAAATGGTATTCAAATTAATTTTTTATTAAAAATGCTTTTATGGAAAAGTGGGATATTCTTGTAACAATATGAAACAGTGTTTTCCAGAATAATGCAAAATGCTTGTTCACTTTTCAATGAATTATGATTGAAAAATTTAAATGTTTTAAACTTTTGCAGCCCTGTAACTTCAGGGAATTCCAATACCAGTGCATATCCCTGCAGCAGCTTTATTCTTTTTTTTTTCTTTCTCTTTTAATTTTTTTTAACTTGCCTAGCTTAAATCTGTGCATTCTGTTTTTGGTATGTGTCACTACTAGTAGAGTTCTTGAATATGTACAATACGTGAATCGTAGAATCACAGAATGGTTTGGGTTGGAAGGGACCTTATAGATCATCTCGTCCCGCCCCCCTGCCATGGGCAGGGACACCTTCCACTAGGCCAGGTTGCTCCAAGCCCCATCCAGCCTGGCCTGGAACACTCCCAGGGCTGGGGCAGCCACAGCTTCTCTGGGCAACCTGTGCCAGTGCTTCAGCACCCTCACTGGGAAAAATTTCTTCCTATTATCCAATCTAAACCTATGCTCTTTCTTCCGTTTCATCTTTTTTCTTCCTTTCTTTCTTTCTTTCTTTTTTTTTTTTTAAACCCTAAATGCTTCTGTGGAAATCCTGATCTTTGATGAAAATGGAAGTACATGGGCAGAACACCTTATTCCTATTTCTATCACCATCCCCTTTAACAGGTAGTTCTCCTGCAATAAGTATACCAATGCAGGTAAAGCAGTACCATTTTTTAGTGTTAGTAAGATGTTATATGTCATTTTCTTGGAATAAATTATGTATATAAAATGCATCAAAAACCATAAGCCTTTGAAGTTGTGGCATGTACTAAGTACTTGCTCCTGTTAATACCAAGAGCAGTAGTAGTACCTGCATCGTCTATATTCACTTGTTAATTGGCTGCTTACCTCATCCATATGGGAAGTTCTAAAGTCCTAACTCCATTCATCACTAGTTCTTCAACCACTCTGGACACATTAAATCAACCTGCAAATCACTGGACTTCCTCCCTTGTACCTCCTTATCCTACAAAGCCACAGTGTCCAGTATAGCTTTTTCTTGGTCCTTTTTTTCTTCACTGATGGATTATAGACCTTGTTCATGTTAGTCTAACTGCTTATCAGGCACACTCTCAGGTTCCCCATTATCTCCGTTGCACAGTTACAAGATCATTAGACTGTCTAGCATTGCTTGGCCAGCCCATGTTATTTAGATTAAGCACATATATTCCATCAGCTTTGGAATGCTTCTTGTCTTCTGAATCCCCTCCTTTCTAAAAAAAAATTAAATATGAATATGTCTTAGGGCACTGCAGGTGGGATCCAAATTTGAGAACTTGTATGACAGCATCACTGGGTTTTGTAAACACCGCATTGTTTGTCATGCATGCCAGAAAAACAGAATAGCCACCCTACCCCAGTTATTCCCAAATCTAAAATGTGCTCCAAATTACACTTGCAAAAAGATGTTACATGGCCAAAACCTGTGATAGGATAGATGTAGCACAAATTTATTTGAGAAGACATTTTATTCTCCCCTTCAGGATTATAAAGTCTGTGTTTAGGGACTGGCCTGGCTTAGCATGCCAAGTGTTTGTTTGTGCAATTTGTCTTCCACAGTCATGCTCTGACCTGTCCTCATGGGATGCTGGAAACTCATCCAGAGCAGAGGTGTGTTGGAAATCCTGTGTGTCTGAGCTTTGTCCTTTTGTATGACCCCTGTTATCCAGACATGCTGCTTCGGGCAATTCACCTTTTACAAATTTCTGATGAGCAGTTCACATTTTCTCAATGACCCTGTCACCAAAATGGGGAAGAAAACTCCTTAACACCAAGGTAGCCTTAAGAAGCAGCATTCCTTTCTTGCAGCACTGGATGCATGGGGGATGCTCCACCTAACCTGCATGCCAACTACCCAAACTTTTTACTATTTAGACATTTCAGAAAACAGAGGAATTAAAACTCATTGTTTTCTATTGGTTAGAGACTTTTTTCTTTTTATGATAATTATTTCCCCAAAATCATTGCCACAGACATTTCAGAAAACAGAGGAATTAAAGTTAATTGTTTTCTATTGGTTAGAGATTTTTTCTTCTTGTGCTAATTATTTCCCCGAAATCATTGCGACAATCCCACCTTTAATTATCATATCCCCTCCCCTTCATGCACTGCTATTAATTGAGGCAGTGGTCTTTGAGGTGCTTCTGCGACACTCAGTGGTCATTTTTTTTGTCCTTTGGTTGAACTTCTGTTCTTGGACACCATTCCTCTTTGGAATGTTCCTTATCAGGTTTTTTTGCTGAGTCTGCGTGAATTCAATGCTGAGTCTGCCCTTCATGTACTAAAGCAGCCCCAATCCAAGGATGCCTGCCATTCCTCTTTGGAATGTTCCTTATCAAGTTTTTTTGCTGGGTCTGCGTGAATTCAATGCTGAGTCTGTCCTTCATGTACCAAAGCAGCCCCAATCCAAGGATGCCTATATCTAAACTGTGTCTAGTAAGTGTCCAAATGGCCTTGGTTATTTTTGCATCTGGTTACAACCCTCTCAAATCCCTTTCTAAATGATAGGTTTGACCTCTGTCATTCCTGATAGCACTAAAGTATTTCCCTTTCTGTGTCTCAACTTGTCCCTTTTCAGGTGGAGTCTGCATAGGCAGGAAAACTAATGTCATTTGTGTAAGCATGTTCAGAAAAAAATGCTAATAATCCCGCACTGCTGGATGATGATTTGTCTTTTTGGTTTCTTTTTGGTGAGGTGCTGGTGAATTTGCATAAATCAAGGGACAGGTAGGCATAAAAAGGTGACGAGTTACTCCCTTGGCCTGAACAGTAAGCAGCAGCTCCAGCTTGAGTGACGAACCAAAGTTATTAAAATGATGCTTATACAGCAGGATGAGATGTCTTCTCAGGGGGCTTCTTCGGCACTGAAAATTGTCTCTGTTAATGATGTGTTTGCAGAGGAACTTGCTGGACTCCTCAGACCCAGCTCAGGCCAACCACAGCACCACCAGGGTCAGTGGAACTCTTCCCACCTCAATGCAGCCGGAGTTTTTTGCCCTGTGATTTACAAGATGTGCTGCTTGGATGAAAGAGAATTGCATTTGTACACTGGCTTTTAAAAATATTTTCACTCTTGAAAGGAGCCTGATTGACAAAGAATACGAGCCACTGAATTATAACACCCCAGATTTTACTAAGAGCACTTTAAGTATGCAAATTTGTGGGAGGGGAAACAATATTCTTACTCCCATTTAGGATGGGTTTGATAGAAGTAATTCTCTTGTCACTCGTTATGGAGAAGTATTAATAATTTTGCTTTGTCTGTGGAACGGCAAAAGCCAGCAATCATGTTACAAAGTAGGTCGCATAAATTGGGTGACTTTCAATGCCTCTTTTCGCCATAACATTTTAGGAAAAAGAAAAGATTTCTTAACGGTGCCAGGTTCCCTTAGAAGAGTAGCACACCATAGTTTTAACTGACTCATACCACGTCTGAGGAAAATACCAGGCGAACTTGTTGACCACTCAATTACCATATAAATAAGAATGCACATATCTCTCCTCATATCAGCATCTTGCTTTTTTTTTTTGTTGTTGACGAAAATATGTTAATGGCTAAAACCAGCTTTTCATTTGAATAATGACTTAATGCTTCTGTGAATTTCAGATGGTGGATTAAGCCCTTTCTTTAAAAGTTTGCAATTTCCCTAGAGTTCACCAGCTGCCTCTGCTCAAGGAAAAAAAAAAGAAGGCAAATGGAAAACTTCAAAACTCAGCACCTGCTAGGGTGCTGCTGAGGTTTATGAATCTGTTTAGGGCAATGGAGCATGTAAGTCCTCTGCTGGCTTTTGTTCAGAAGACTATTGATGGGAGAGAGGAAAAAGCCCAGCGGTATGTGGTCAGGTTTCTTTTTCCTGCCTCTCCAGGTGGAGGTGATCCTTTGCAGGTACACACTTCAGATGTACAAGATCACTAAGGAAAGAAATACCACTACCTTCTTTTGACTAATCCATAGAAGAGGCACCACATCTGAGTTAAAATGAATTGTGTGCAGGGCACTGATGTTAATTGTTCAAGCAGGTATTTATTTGGAGGGTATCAGTAACAGCTCTGGTAGTTGCATGTGATGCCTACTTCATTCTGCACTGCAGGCTGTTCCTGCTTCCAGAAATTTGGTTGTCTCACTTCATTTTTCTGTGGTAGGATGATGGAAAACCCACTTGCTTGATAGTCAGTGGATTCCCAAACAGCCAGCTGCCCTATTTTCATTTGTTCTTTCCCATACTTTGGACACTGGACATCAAAATGTCTTTGATCCAGCCTAACAATCAATAACATGCCAGTTGAAAAGACAAAAATGGTGGGCAACAGCACCCATAAGAGCCACAAGATGTGTCTGGTCGTGTATGAAGATGTGGTTTAACAGACAGTTCAGTGGATTCCCAAACAGCCAGCTGCCCTATTTTCATTTGTTCTTTCCCATACTTTGGACACTGGACATCAAAATGTCTTTGATCCAGCCTAACAATCAATAACATGCCAGTTGAAAAGACAAAAATGGTGGGCAACAGCACCCATAAGAGCCACAAGATGTGTCTGGTCGTGTATGAAGATGTGGTTTAACAGACAGTACATTCGGCAACAGCACCCATAAGAGCCACAAGACGTGTCTGGTCATGTATGAAGATGTGGTTTAACAGACAGCTTCTCACATTCTGAAGGAAATCTCCCAGTTCAAACAGGCATTGCAGTTCAAACCACTTACCTGTTTTAGGAAGAAAAACAAAGGCATGCTCCCCATCATTTCAATATAATTTAGACTTAAATGCAGCTAAATAGGAGTTTTGAGCATGCCAAGGAAAGTAAGAAAGTGGTTTGAGGCTGGAATGTGTCTTGGGAGAATCCCAATCTTTAGTTAAATACTGTGGTACACAGAAAGGCTCTGCAAGTGGTGCCTACTACACTGAACTCACTGTTAAAACTGCAGACAGCTCTGAATCAGCTGTTAAAATAACTCTTCCACTAGATAGGAGGCTCTTCTGCTTTCTCCTCATCTCTCCCCCCTGCTCACTCCATCTGGGACCTGAAAGTCTCTGTGCTTTGATTGCACCCCCATGTCACTTGGAAAAGCACTTGCATTGCATGGGCAATTCATTCTGCAAGGACCTTCTTCTCTGTCTGATTTTCAAAAGGTGTACTTAGTACACCTGTCTGAAAAATCCAAACTGTTAATTATTAGCTCCAAATGATATATATGTTTAAGCTGAAAGCAAGAAAAGTATCAGGCTTTTCACCAGTGATTTGTTTCTCCCAAGCGAATTCCTCAAAGTATCTTTGTCTTTCTGTCCCTTTCACTGTGGAATGAAAATCTATGGCCATTTGTCTTGCTAGAGAGGAAAATAATTCATGTTGTACTATACAATTGAAATGGTGCAGATAAAGGAATGTGCAAATAGATACCTTTGCTTGTATTTGCTGCTAGCAGCCTTTGTGTTTCCCTCCTAAGGTGCAATACTGCAATAGTTGGGCTATAACAAAAGGACCTTTTTCACTAGTGTAGAAGGGGCTTTCCTGTTAGTGGAGTAAGTTTAGCTTAACCACCTTCCTAAAACAGAAAAAAAAATTAAGTAGTGCTCAAGAAAGCATGGCACTGATACAGGGGGGAAAAATATTAAGAAAATCCAGTTTAAGTTCTCTTTATATACCTTCTGGGCCACTGAGAGTAAACTTGGATTCCTAATTTCATACATCATTTTGAAAAGCAAAACACGATATTCCATGATAGTGCACAGAGAAGTTTCAGCATAACAGATAGAAGTCAACAGAAACCATATGGAATATGAATGGGATTGTCTTGCTTTGTTGCTCATCATCATCATCTTGGTCTGGTTCCATATGGAGACTGAGCTCTGTTTACATGATTTTGATGTGTAGGCATCCATGTTATTGGAGCTGTTAACCAATTAATACAAATCTACTGCCATATGTGCTGATTCTACAGTTTGCTGTTGTATTTGCATTGGAAACTGATTTGGGAATTTTTGTTTTCAGTTCTGTTCTGATGATAATATCCTTTTATATAGAAATATATAGAAACTGCATTCACAGTTGCACTTCTTGGTTATGCTTATTGAGATGGAGCTCCTGTGTGAACTGATGCAAAGCTATGGTAGAACTTCAAGTTGATGCAGTTCATGACCCAAAATGAACTGGTTCTTCTCAGTACATAACCTGGGAACAAATTCTGATTAACAAACTCAGGTCAGAAAGTAAAGTTTAAGTCAGCACCTTATGTGTAGTTCAGGTAAAGATGAGGTAAAAAGAAACTCATGAACAGGTTTCGGACAATGCTGCAAATGGTGAAAAGAATTTGAGATTGTTCATCAGTTGTTAAAAACATTTAGAAAGGGATTTAAATTTCACGCTTTGGTTGAAGACCAAATCTTTAATGGATTCCATTAAAATCTTCACGAGGGACAGGTTTTGAAATGTCTTCCTTCTAGGAAGTGTGTGGGTTTTTTGACACATCTGGTATGTCACCACACAGGTGGCAGGGCCTGGGCTGGGTGGATCAATACTCGGGACCAGTATGCTTCTTTCTGAACCCTGTGGCCCTGGAAAGTCTTTCTCAGAAAAATCCATATCTGTAATCTTTCTGCATTGATCCTTACTTATCTCTGCCCTCCAGGAATCACCAGCCAGGCCTACTAAAGCAATAAATGTATTTCTACAGTAGTGTTTCCTGTGGGCCATACCACACAACTCTCACAGTTATTCTATGCCTCATAATTAGCTCGTTTGAAATGAGAGTATGGATGATTTGCCAGAGTAAATTGTTTTGCTGCTAAATTCAGTGAGCTCACCAAGGAAATGAGGATTTGGCCCATATTAGCGTTTATTTCCTTTAAAAGGGAATGACTTTGAAAAGAGCCTGTGGATTCAGGGGACTGCTATTACCATAGCTCACTAATGATAATTACTGTGGAATTTCCTGTTTGAGGAAATCCAACTGTGAGTTCATAAACATGTGTGAAAGCAATGGAGAGGAAAAACAAAATTCAAACAACTCTTCAGTCCTTTAAATCTTGCTTTTGATTTGCAGCTTTCCTTCGGTGCTCAATTCTATTTTGTAGCAATGAAAGGCTCTGACAAGTTGCCTGAATGGGGGAAGTTTTATACAAATAAAACCAGAAATGAAGCAATTCTTTTTTATTGAGGTACATTATTTTTTTACTCTAAGTGGTGTAACAGGAATTTTTTCTCGCCTTTTAAATTAATTTTTTTGCTTTATTATCCATACAGTGGTACTGCACTGCCATTTTAGAAATTAGAGGTGCATTGAAAGAATTCTGGAGGTTCCACTGAATCTATATATTTATGTTGCTGATACATGATACATCATAAATAAAGACACAGTGCCCCTTAGTAAGTAATTTTGCATTAGAGGCCTCTCATTTGCAACTCTCTCTAAAGCAAATTTTAACAATAGTGAATTATGTTCCCTAAGTGAACCTGTTTATAAATTATAGATTTAGAGATGACAAATAGCATACATTTGGTTCTGGTTCATATGAATGAAAGACTAGAATATATATATACACAGTAGAGTCAAATTGAAAGGCTGAGAGAATTGGGATTGTTCAGCCTGGAGAAGGGGTGACCTAATTGAGGCCTTTCAGTACCTGAAGGGAACCTACAGGAGAGACGGAGAGACTATTTACAAGGCCCTGGAAAGAGATGACAAATAGCATACATTTGGTTCTGGTTCATATGAATGAAAGACTAGAATATATATATACACAGTAGAGTCAAATTGAAAGGCTGAGAGAATTGGGATTGTTCAGCCTGGAGAAGGGGTGACCTAATTGAGGCCTTTCAGTACCTGAAGGGAACCTACAGGAGAGACGGAGAGACTATTTACAAGGCCCTGGAATGACAGGACAAGGGGAAATGGCTTCACACTGACACAGGTTTAGATTAGATTAGATATTAGGAAGAAAATCTTCTTTGTGAGGGTGGTGAGGCACTGGCACAGCTGTGGCTGCTCCAGTGTTCAAGGCCAGGTTGGAGGGGGCCTGGAAGCAACCTGGTCTAGTGGGAGGTGCCCCTGCCTATGGCAGGGGGTTTGAAACTAGATGTTTTTAAGGTCCCTTCCAGTCCAAACCATTTTATGATTCAATGACACAGTCCTATATAACAGTCTCTTATTTTAAACAGAAGAAAAGCTTGCATGACTTAGTACGCTCAACCTGGTGAAATGTCCCAGCCTGACCCAAAAACATAACCTTGCATTCTGCATAAGGTCAGTTGGCCTCAGTGTTGAGTCTTAGAGACCCACCATGCAAACCTACTGCACCTTGAGAGGAAACAGAGATGACTTTTTATTAAAAATCTGCAGCCTGATGCTTTTCCACTATTTTTTCAGTAAAACTTGCTTTCTGTGACCAAAGTATAGTCTAAGCTTTAGATCCACCCTACAGAATTCTGATTATCTGCTGGTGTGGTTAAAATAAGACAACTGGGATACATCTTGCACAGGCATTCTGCCAAAAGGAGATGAGCAGCTGAGTTGGCACTGAAGTTTTCCAGTGATGATCCTACAGTCCTTACAGTCATCACTGCTCTGATCTGAATGTGACCAGAAGCTGCCTTCTTCCAAATGTCTAGATAATCTCCTTTTACAAACTGAGCTCACTGCCACAGTACGGGGTTCATGTAAAGCCCTCTCTAAACAAGATGTTCATTCAGACACACAAAAAGATGCAGAGAGGCTGAGGTGCAATAGGGGAGAGTTTCATGCTGCCTCAAGGTTATGGAAGCACATTGGTCCAGCCAAAAATCTGGACTTGCCTCCCTCCCCTCCCACTTGTTCTACTGCTCTGAGGAATTAAATGTCACTCTCAGCAAGGACCTCACCATGGTCATCTCCATCTGGACGTATGGAGCTGAAGTCTCATATCAATTGGGAGCTAATTAAGAAAGTGCCAATGTCCATGGAAAGACGTATCTTTTAAGACAAAACTAATCTAGAAAAAAAGCTCTCTCTGGGTTCTGTAGGATAAACCTATCGCTTTATTCAGCCATGAACTTCACTTGTACATCTCATTTTGAGGTAGCAGTTGGCTACAATGTAAGATTTGCGAAATGGTTTTGTTTTAATATAATAAAGTTTACTCTAAATCCATTGACTGGACATGCTTATGATGAGGGAAGTAGAAGCGCTGCTCCTTGTTGTTCTTTTTAGGTTGCAAAATGTTAATACAATAAAAATACAAACATGAAGAAGTGCATTTTGAAATGGAAAAGAGATCTGAGCAAAGCAATGCCAGAGCAACCAAGTTGCATAGATGAAATCTCAAAGGCATGATTGTAAGTAAATCTAGGGACTAGGCAATCTGAATGTGTGGGGTTTTTTCAGAAGAAACCTGTGAGGCTCTGAAGTGAAAAAAAATATAACATTTGGCTTTTTTGGCCAGTGAGGTTAATCTGAAATCAATCCCAAGCATGCTGTGCCTTAATTTCAGGTCAGATCTAGTGGCCACAGCCGCCCAGGAAAGGCACAGAAAAGTCTAGAGATTTTTGTGTGGGTCTTGTATTTGGTGAGAAAATGGACTGATCCAAGCAGCTACAGGCTCTTTCATCTGACCTCATTAGTACACAAAGCTTTAGAACAAACGCTGAAGGAAAAACTAATTAAAGATGTGGAGGTATATGAAAAACTAGTTAAAATGCAGCAGGACTTTGCCAAAGATAGAACATACCAGACTAAGCCAGTATGATAAAGTCTGATAAATCATTTTCTCAGACAATGAAAATACAGTAGATCAAATCTATCTGGACTTCAATAAAACATTTGAGAGGATGCCATGCGAGAAAATATTAATTAAGATGGAGAGATGTGGATGAATGTAAGAAATGAAAAGTGAGGACAATAGCATGTGCTGAAAGGGAAAGTCTAGATGGAAGGAGGTTACTAATGCGATTCCACGGGGACTGATCTCAGAACTAATCTTAGTTAAAATTTTATTAGTGACCTTGGCACAAAAAACCATGAGTGTGCTAATGAAATTTGCTGATGACATAAACCTAAGACCTGCTGTTACAACAGAAAAGGGTTGGAATACCTTATGGAAAGAACTGGATGAGTCTGCGGACAGGAGAAAGAGAAATGACATGGAATTTAATAGTAGAAATACAGTCGTGCACTTAGCAGAAACTCCTATTAATTATAGTAGAGTGGGGTGAGGAGGAGACTTCTCCAGATCTTGGGGTATTTTTCCCCTACCATTGCTTTATCTTGGATTACTTCCTACTCTTTTATTGGCAAAAGACAATTTCTGAGTGTGAGTTTGAGGGAGTATAAAGAAAACATAATGAAACTAGTGAAATTGTGGGACAGAAGATGAACCTGGAGTCATTTGTCAGGACAACAATAGTACTTTGGAACTCTCCTAACTGCATAGGGACATGAGTAGACCTAGGGAAGCTACTGGTGTCACACACCTGTAGAAAACGGTGCATGGAAAGAATAGATGTCAATCTATTTTTACACAGACTGGAAAATTACAGTGGGCAGACATTGCCTATACAATTCTCGGGCTGATGGAGCAATGCCACACCAGAGCCTGCCAGCACTGAGTGCCTCTCTGCGAGGGACCACATCTGACTCCGCTCTGTGCCCCTGGGATGAGTGGCACAGGGTGGGTCCCCCTGGAGTTCTTGTGTCAATCTTCATTCCCTTCCACTGCAGTCAGATGGTGATGCTGCAAAACTTGGTACCTCATTTATTTTTCCCCCCTAAGCAACAGAGAAGCAGTAGAGGAGATTAATCTCCGCATCTTCCTTTCATGGAATCACAGAATCAATCAGGTTGGGAAAGAACTCTGAAATCATCAAGCCCAGCCTAAAAACTAACATCACCATCTCAACTAGACCATGGCACTAAGTGCCACATCCAGTGTCTCCTTAAACACCTCCAGGGATGGTAACTCCACCACCTCCCTGGACAGTTCATCCCAGTGTCTAACCTGGTGCAGCTTCAGACTATGTCCCCTCTTCCTGTCACTAGTTACAGGGGAGAAAGGCCTGACCCCCAGCTGGCTACACACCAGGGAGTTATAGAGAGTGATAAGGTCATCCTCGAGCCTTCTCCAGGCTAAATAACCACAGTTCCCTCAGCCTCTCCTCATAGGACTTGTGCTCCAGACCCTTCCCCAGCTTCATTGTGCTTCTCTGCACACAGTCCAGCACTTCGATGTCCTTGAATTCTTTGAATCATAGAATTTTAGGCGTTGGACCTTATAGATCATCTAGTCACAACGCCCTG
>NW_008670756.1:46203-54643 GCF_000695815.1 Acanthisitta chloris | reverse complement strand
CCTCGCCCTGAGCCGCCGGAGCTGTCTCCCCAGCCCCTCCCGGCCCTCCCGTGCGCCTGGCAGCGTTCGCGTGTCTGAGCTGTTTGCTGAGTGTCGTGGCGCTGAGCAAAGGAAAAAGACCCTTCGGTCTTGAGACAGGACAAAATGCGCCATCTCTACATTATGGGACTGTGCGGTGTGTATGTAAGCATGACATCTGGTCAGCTCAGGCGTTTAGGAAAAATTTCTTCACTGAGAGGGTGATCAAGCATTGAACAGGCTGCCCAGGGAAGTGCTGGAGTCACAGTCTCTGGAAGTGTTCAAAAAAATAGGTAGATGAGTTCAGAGTCATGGTTTACTTGTCAGTGCTGGCTTAATGGTCAACCCTTCAGTTCTATGATTCAAATTATTGCTGGGTGTAGCTGTATGTGTATTTATATCACACAGAACATGCAGGTGGTGACTGGTCAAAGGTTGGACTTGATCTTACAGGTCTTTTCCAACCTATGATTTTCTAATTTTTCTGTGCAGTCATTCCTGATTTTTTTAGTCCCCAAAGTCTCACTTTTTTTTAAGAGAAACACCATCACCTAAAAAGAAGCAGGCATGAAAAAATAGTAATTCCAGAGGGACCTTACAGGCTTGGCATGCAAACCCTATGACATTCGACAAGGCCAAGTGCAAGGTTTTGCATGTGGGCCATTTCAATTCCATGCACAAGTACAGGCTGGGTGAAGAATGGATTGAGAGCAGCCCTGAGGTGAAGGACTTCGGGGTGTTGGTGGATGAAAAGCTAGATATGACATGGCAACATGTGCTTGCAGCCCAGAAAGCCACCTGTACTCTGGGCTGCATGAAAAGCAGCATGGCCAGCAGCTTGAAGGAGGTGATTCTGCCCTTCTACACTGCCCTCATGAGAAATCACCTGGAGTGCTGCATCCAGGTCTGAGGACTGCAACACAAGAAGGGCATGGAAATGCTGGAGTGAGTCCAGAGGAGGCCACAAAGATGATCAGAGGGCTGGAGCACCTCTCCTATAAAGGTAGGCTGAGACAGTTGGGATTGTTCAGCCTGGAGAAGAGAAGGCTCCAGGGAGACCTTATAGCAGCTTTCCAGTACCTAAAGGGGACCTATGAGAGAGCTGGAGAGAGCCTTTTTACGAGGGCACGTAGTGACAGGACAAGGGGGGAAGAAGAGTGTAGGTTTAGAGTAAATATAAGGAAGAAATTCTTTACTGTGAGGGTGTTGAGGCACTGACACAGGTTGTATAGAGAAGTGGATGCCTCATGCCTGGAAGTGTTCAAGGCCAGGCTGGATGGGGAGCAGCCTGATCTAGTGGAAGGTGTCCCTGCTCATGGCAGGGGGGTTGGAACGAGATGATCTTTATAGTCCCTTCCAACCCAAGCCCTTCTATGTTTCTATGATCTCACATCTAGAAAAGCATGTCATTTTGCATGGAAAATCTCCCTGTGGTATCGCTCAGAATTCAGTAACTATTTCAGCAAAGGCTGAAAGTGGCATTTGCTGCAGTCTGTGACATCTTCAAAAAGCAGCTCACCACCTAAGTGCCTCACTGCAGTCGCTTGAAGGTGCACACCCTGGGCAGTATGAACATAAGTTCACAGCCATTCAGTATGTTTATACCTGCAGTTTGCTCATAAATATTCTCTGTGCTTTTGTATGAGAAGTAACATTGAGGACTCTGAGCTGGAAGCCCAAAGTAATTCTTGTTCTAGCAAACATAATCATCAGAAATAAGTCTGGCAAGGACACTCTCCTAAAGGAGACAAGGCTTTGCATGCGGAAAAGTGACTGAGATTGGTCTAACTCCAGAGTTAAGGCAGTGAAGTGTGACTGGCAGAAAAGTGAGACGAGGAAACAGCATTTCAGTGTGGAGCTGCAATTCTTTATAATAATCCCTTTGATCCTGTTCTCCCTCGTGCATGGGGCGAGGCTGTGTGCTATGAATATGGCTCCAACAAAAGGAGGCAGAAACTAATCTCAAGTCATTCAGCCACTTTATCTTTTCTTCAGTGCGTGAAAGTGCCTAGCCAACTTGCAGAGACATCAGCTTCCACCAAGGATATAATCATAGACAATTCCCTCAGTGCAGAGTAGCTTAGGAGCTCGAGATGAACAGCACATTATTTGTGCTTGCTGTGCATGCTGGAAGGCAGGACGGGCAGATTGACAGGTGCTTTCTGCCTGAAACCACTCCGATTTGGGTGGAGCAGGCATCATACAGCGCTAGCTGATGGTTTCACTCTGTCACTAGGCCAAGAGAAGTGAATTAAATTACCTGGAGTTGCTACAATTAGATTGTAATCTGTGCCTCCATGATGATTAACTCCTGAATACCACACTGCCTACCAAACAATTTGTTACTCAGCCATAAACATTGGTCACTAACAGCTTACTGCCCCTCCTGCCAGCTCGCAAGCCCTGACTTCTCTTCACAAGTGAATGGTTTTTGTCATGGACTTGGCAGAAATGGTACTATCTCCTTGCCCCAGAACTATCACAGAGCTGTCCGGAGAAGAGGCAGAAGCTGGAGAAGACACCTGCTCCAGGTGAAAGGATGGAGCCAACAGAGATGGAGATCTCTGCCGTGGTTCTTAATGTGCTTTTAGAGTAAAGACAGCTGACAGTGCCTGACAATGTTCACACTTCTTTTGTGCCTTTGGGAGGCCTGGAGCTGATTCCCCAAGCAATAGATAATTAAAATGTGGTTATAGCATGGTTAAACTTCTCAGTAGCTGGACAGGAGCCAGAAAGTATCTATAGAAGCTAAAATTGTATAGTTAGGCATGATTAATGTTGTTCTTGGATTGCTTGGAAATCACGTAGGTGATCATTTAGGTGATCTCTAACTCGGATCTCTAACATGTCAAGCGATTTTGCTTGTTATTCTGATGTCTGTAATTTTGCAGCCTTTCAGTATGCTTATGCCTGCAGTTTGCTCACAAATATTGTCCTCTCACTTTTCAATACTGGGCAGAAAGATGAAGATCTTGAAAAGACATAGGTAACGAATGGTGCATTGTCTAAATGAAGAGCATGTGTTCAAAGCAGCAAATCCCTGTTCAGCTCCTCTTTATTCCTGGAGGTTTCTAAATAGCACAAATGCCTTGTTTTTTGACAGGCTCCAGCGGGTAGAGTAGTCACAAGGCCATGGGAGTCTGAGGTTCAGCTGTCTCCCATAAAATACATGGCTGTAGACAACTCTTTCACATTGAGTCTCATGACTTCACATCCCACTGGTCTACGGAGGTAGAACAGTTCCACAGCACAGTGATGAAGATGCTTATGTGGCAGAGAAGGGAGAAAAC
Organism: Acanthisitta chloris; assembly: GCF_000695815.1. Taxonomy (NCBI): domain Eukaryota; kingdom Metazoa; phylum Chordata; class Aves; order Passeriformes; family Acanthisittidae; genus Acanthisitta; species Acanthisitta chloris. The sequence goes on along the minus strand of NW_008670756.1, from coordinate 51,335 downwards.
TAGGGAACTGGCTTATAGTCACCTCTGTCCATGAGCATGAACATAAGTACATAATCATGACTGTGTAACAGTTCTTAAATGCATAACTAGCACTTTGAGAAAAGGCATGATCTTAGGTCTTCCCTTGGGTAAAACATGTTAAACTCTGGCTCAGGGCAGTGATCCCTTCCATCTCTTGCTTTTCTGTTACCTTTTCTTCCTCAGTGTCTCTGCCTCAGGAGGGAGCATGAGTGCCACCCAGAAGAAGGATGCAGTGTTTAAAACCATCCCTCCTTTGTCCTATCACTACATGCCCATGTAAAGAGTTGCTCTCCCTCTTTTTTATAAGCCTCCTTTAAATACTGAAAGCCAACAGTGAGGTCTCTCTGGAGCCTTCTCCTCTTCAGGCTGAACAACCTCAGCTCTCTCAGCCTTTCGTCATAGCAGAGGTCCTCTAGCTCTCCGATCATCTTCGTGGCCCTCCCCTGGACCTGCTCCAATAGGTCCGTGTCTTTTTTATGCCAAGAAGTCCAGACGTGAACACAGTACAGCAGGTAGGGTCTCATAAGAGCAGAGTAGATGGGGAGAATCACTTCCCTCAACCTGCAGGCTACACTTTTTTTGATGCAGCCCAGGTCGTGGTTGGCTTTCTGGGCTGCGATCACACACTGTTGGCTCGTGTTCTTCTGCCAGACTGTAGTCATGTATGGAATTGCCCTGACCCAGGTGCAGCACCTTGCTTTTGGACTTGTTGAACTTCATGAGGTTCACATGGGATCATTTCTCAAGCTTGTCCAGGTCCCCCTGGACGGCCTCTTCTGTTGTGTCAGCTGCACTGCTCAGCTTTATGTCACTTACAAATTTATTGAGAGTGCAGATGATCTTTAAGGTCCCCTCCAAACCAAACTATTTTATGATTCTATAACTTGTATTTTATTATTTCACCTATAAACACCAAACTACAAACCCCACTATTCTTCCTTTGATAATTAGTGCAGACAGCACTCCTATTGAGCACAATACCCTGCCAGCACCTAATGCCACCCTGTTCATTAGCAGCATAAGTCTGACCACATCACTATTTGTGTGTTTGTACCCTTACAGGCCACTCTCCCACACACACTCAGATACAGCATCTTCTGCATCAGCAACTTTGGAAAATTAAACCTTCCATTCTCTAATCTGCTGAATAAAAGTGGATTGTTGAATGGCTCCATAACTTCTCCTAACCCCAAGACCTTAATAGCTCTAAATGTGCAAACAGTGTCACTGTAATGTGACATGAAAGGGGGAACCAATGCTCTCACCTGTTGCTAACGTGAACCTTGTAAACAACATGAACATATGCCCACCAAGTGGCATATGATGACAGGACTTGGCCAGTCCATTAAATGATTCACTGTCAACAACCTGAAACCAGAATTGAGAAACCGAGTGATTTCAATCTGAGGCTCTAGCACTTTTGAGCAGGGTCTCACACTGGAAAATGTGTTGCAGAGTACATGGATGAGAAGATCTCTCTACATTTCTCTGTCTAAACAGTTGGCTGATATATCACAGCTCTGTATGTGTGGTCTGCTTCTGGGCTGAATCAGCTGAGGTTTTGCTGTGGGCTTGAATGTGGACAACATGAGAATAAATTTAGACATATTACTCAACAATGGCTTTGTTTGCAGGTTTTAGCCATCTGGGAACTTCTGGCCTTCTTGGTCACCATGTTCATGTTCCAAAAGCCCTCAGGTCATGGGACCTGCAATCTGGGCATCTGCTACCACAGGAGGCAAAGTAGCCAACACTGTCACTACAACATCTTCTCCATCCCTTCCTATATAGGGGAAGAAGTGATTTTGTTTACATACAAGGAATCAATTCCATCTTATAGAAAAATGAAATCTGAAGTATTTACCAAATTTATTCCTAAAATTCAAACTCATCATACCACTGAGTCTTCTACATTTCTTATTAAAATCTCAGTGTAAGTTCTTTCAGGCATTTGTCCATGGGAAAAGGCTAAAATTTTCTATTAGAGTGAGTGAATGCAACATTTAGAGCTTCCAAGACAGTTAAAATGCAGATGGCCCTTATTTTATATAGACATGGTCTACATAAATTGTATCAATGGAGGTGGATTTCTCAAAGGATCTGAAGGGAACTGGGAGCTCAATTATATAAAAATTAATAAGAATATTTACAAATCTCTGTTTAAAAATCCACCGTTTCTCTCTTATTTTCAAAGAAATCTTTTCTTCTGTTATGTCAAGTCATAAATTAGATCAGCTCCAATATGAACAAATGAACAAGAGACACACAAATGTCTATGAGACTGAATTTCAACCTTATCCGTGTGAAATGCTGCAGCCTCACTTCAAATTCTTGAGCCAACATTGATTCAGTTTAATGTCAAAAGGGACATGAGTTAGTTCAATAATGAGTGGCTACCAGAAACTTCTGAGAATTTTTCCAGAATTTCAACTAATTTTTTTTTAAATGCTGGGCCTAGGGGTCTTAAAAGGCTCTCTAAGACCGTCAGACCATCTGCACTCATGTTTACAACTCTTCTTTCCAAAAAAAACATCACACCTCCATAGCCACAAGACTTAACTGTCCTTGTCCTCTGAGGAAATGAACTGAGAGCACATGCCACAGTTTGCCAGATAATCTCTGGCAGCAATTACAGCCTCCTTACTATGAAAGCTAAGCATCTAGAAATGAAATAAAAACAGGTCAGTGTAGCCACTAATAATAGGGAAAGCTAAGGTTGCTTTCCAAGTCAAACAACCAAGAAGAATTCAGAAAACAACTAGCCACTGCATCAAAAACTCAGTTGTGGTCAGCAACGCGAGGTGATTCACCAATCAGTTTTAAAGCTCTTGTAGCTTTATATAACAAATTATTGTTTGTCCTACATAATAAATAACTTCTTGCAAAATGCTGTTACAAGAGTGAAGTCCTCCCTCGCCACAGACACAGAAAGGCTCAAGCTGCTCTCGTGGTTTGAACAAGCAAATCAAGATGTAAAAAAACCAAACTGCCCAAAGCAGACCATTGATACCTCAGTATTTACTTTAGAAGCTACTATTCTGGCTGTTGTATTCAATCTGAGAAAGCAGACTGCCTCTTACAGAGCAGTTTGAAAAGGGTAAGGTCCTTGAGATTCTTGTGAGATATTTTTAAGAGCACCATTGAAAGTCCTAACACTCTTCTCCCTCAAAGATAAACTTGCCTGGTACAAGAGGATTAATAAACATAAATCCTTTGTGCCTTCTGATTAAACCCACACCCATCCACAGGTAATTATTGTTTACTTGGATTTGTTTAGGATGAAATTCAAGGAACTCCAGGGCATGATAAGCTGCAGCTGAACTTGTGACAATCTTCCTGGTGAGAAGTGCTCCTAAACACTATTTTTTACTCTTTTGTGCCGTAAAAGAAAAATGTACACAAAGTGGAATAGGTGTGTAGGTACTCTATTATAGCTGCAGCTGGCTTGCTTATAAGGCTCTTTAATATCAAATTTCCACCCGAAGGTGGTTTGTACCAATATCAGGCAGTAGCAGTGCCAGTAAGTACTGGCAGCATTTCTGAATGCTGCAGTTAATTCTTTCTCTTGTGTGCTGTGTCCCCTACGTATTGTAATAAGCATGGGAAGGTGGACTGAAAGGTATTTTGGTTTGGGCTTTTTGGGGAGTAGGTGAATGGAAAACTCCATCCATATGACTAGAATGAATTTTTTCTCTAAGACATCCACATAGTAAAAGTTAAGCTCAATGGGGCGTAAAGCAAAGAACCAAAGTAAAGAACTCCTGTTGTGACTGTGGCTGCAGCTTTAACCTCAGTTACATTATGGCTGCAGAAGGCAGGATCACATCATCTCTGGAGGGGGAGGTTTTAATTAACCACTGAACTGCCATCTGTAAAATGTAGTCAGAGAAAGTTTTGCAATTCATTTTCACTGGGAAGAGGTTCGCAAGAAGTTGCAGGGGCCAGAAATATAGAAATACTTTCATGTTAACCCACAGGAGTTAGCAGTGCTGTGCTTCCTGCCAGCCTGATTGAAGTAAGTTTCCTTGGCCTGGCTGATGGGAAGCACTGTAGAAATGACTCTGCTGCCATGCAGTAATGTCACACATCACAGTAATGTATCTCTCCTAGCAATACAAGCCTAGAGATTCAAGCAGGGAGGCTTCAGTTCTCTGCATTACACCCCATTGAGCTTAACCTTTACCATGCACATCTGTTAGAGAAAAGATTCAGTCTAGGTTTATAGTTTATGACTTTGAGTAACACAGGATAAGTCCATGACTTGTTAAAATTTTCCCAGTGAAAGCACTGAAACCAAGGCTTCTTTGGGTCAGGAGGTCTCAGCAAAGCATTAGACCATATGGCCCAGATCTGTGCAAGAGCTTAGTCTCCAGTTGATCACAACACAGGAGTATGGAAAATAAGCTCAAAAGCTGTGAATTCTGAGCTGCATTTTCTTCCCACCTTAAGATGATGCAGGGATTAGAACAGGCAAAGGGTATTCACTCAGATTTATTTATTTTTTCTATTAATCTTTTGGAAGAGTAAGCATTAAAAAAGTTGGAAAAGTAATCTCACTCTTCTGACAAGTAAACTATAAAGGCTGAGTTTGGCAGTACTGACATTTTACTTGTTTAAAGATATCATTATTGGTTGTGTCATGCAAGAGGCACTGTAGTGGCAAGTCGCATACAGACTTAAAATCTGAGATCATTAAAACTGATATGCAACTCAAGAGAAAATTAGATGGATATATAGATTGGTTAACCTCTTGCAGACATCTACACCAAAGTTGCTCAGGCAGGGCTCACCTCCTCGGAGAGGAGCCCAAGAGGAGATGATTTTCCTCAGACTCTGCTGACTATAAAAGTATTGACTGTCACAGGAGGTTGCACTGCAGCTGTCTAAATTTTTATCTTAGATCCATGTCAAGGGTCTGTTCTTAACTTTCTATATTTTCATGTTTCCTCAAACTTATTTCACATGAAATGCACCCAACTGTGAGTTGTGGTGGAAGACTCAATCCTACCTTTGTTTACCAACAGATGCTGCAATAAGAAGCAACAATGCAGTCTTCCCCACTACTGCCTTACTAGTGTGTTCCAGCTCCTGATTTAAGAAAGGAGAAAAGT
>NW_008670756.1:29885-46187 GCF_000695815.1 Acanthisitta chloris | reverse complement strand
TGATGCCAATCAATTAACTCAGTTTGGGATTTTGGGCTAGTAGAAAACTATTTTAATTTTGGGTCTCAGTCAAAGGCAAATTTTTCTTAAAATGATAGAATCCCAAACCCAAATACGCATGTGCTGTACTCAGTGTATGACTTGGAATATTAATACAGACAAATGGTCTTGGTTTTGCTTGCTTAGCTTGGGTTATCTGTTACGTGTACTGATAAAGCCAGAAGATCCTGAGTTCCTGTAGATATCTTATTTGAAAATATCTTGACCATTTATGTGCTGTTGCATCTTTATTTTTCCCTGGGGTACAACAGCTTTTTCTTTTTAAACCAGAGAAAGCATTAATGGAGAATTAGCTGCACATGTGAGCTAGAGGATTGCTTTATATAAGTGTTTATAAAGGAGGCCTGTGGGATTTTGAAGGAAGCTAATAAAGAATTGTGTCATTTAAAAAAATAAATCACATCCACCAACTGCTAAATAAGGGATTGCCAAAGATCTTGAAGAAAATATGGTTGCACCCAGCTAAAGAAGCTTTCAGAGATATATATTGCAAGGACAAGGGGTCCTTTTCTGGATCCAGTGACAGCAGAAAAAGTGATTCCCAGTTATCTTGTTCTTTCACAACTTTTCTGTTGACATCACAATTGCAGAAGCATTTTCCAATTCATGTTACTGTTAATCAACAAAGATAATTAATGTAAATCAGAGGAAAGTAAAGACTGAGTGGAAAAAAGTTTGAAATATTACAATTGACCGTGTCTGAGACAAGGTAGGGAGCACTAACACACATCCCTCTGCAGACAGATCAGGGAGGTATAACCTATGTCAGGAGCTAATGACCACTAAACAAAGGGAGAAGTAAGAAATTAAATTGGAAGGAGATCCTTCCCTGCAGCTTTGAAAGAATGTGACAGTCATTGCCAAGTTCTGGGAATGCGAGAGCTCTAGTCATATTTCATTTTTATGACAAAATTGATTTTTCTAATATTGACAAATGAGAAGACTGGAGAATCAGACAGCTTCTGATAGTAACAAAAATCCTTATGGCTCAAGTAAGCTCAATTTAGAACAGGGTTTTCTAAATGTCTGGGCTCAAGCTCAGTCAAGGTTGATTTATGTTTAAAAAGGAACAACAAAATACCTGGTGTAAAGGACAAGTTTGCAGTTGGTTACTTTTATATTCCCACCTGGAGGCTCCCCGATGAAGAGGTCTGCCACAGCTCACATACAAATGTATCACTATTTGTGTTGCCTCCTATTAGTGAAATTCTAAATTTACACACATAATCAAATACTGCATTTCCTCGGTTGGTTTGCTTGTTTATTTACCAGATGTACCGAGTCGTGTAATTGAGACAGCCCCATCATTCCTTATTTCCTGTTTTATTAGCAGAGAATAGGAAAATTTGCATAATGCTTAGTAAACTCTCATAAATCTGTTCGAAGTTAAAAGGAAAACTGATTAAAAGAATACATTCCTTGAGTCTGCATATGTTTCTAAAATTGGTACTAAATTTCAAAGCTTCTAATTCTGCTAGAAGCCCTAAAATCCATTAAAGCCACTGATCTGCCAAAAGCTGTTGCCTGGATCCTATTAGTCTCTCTCTGTTAATCTTCACACACGCACAAAATATAATTTGATTTCTGGTCACTACCTGGCACCTCTGGCTGGGAAGTCGGGGTTTTTCCTATGCATTGACTGCTCTGTGTTGCACAGACGAGTCTCTGACCTGGACAGTGACAGTGCTAGCCTTTCCCTGGCTTTGTACAAGATTTGTTAGGCTTCCTTGGTTAGGGCTTTCTCCAAGCCAAACCCTGCCCAGCCTGAACAACACCTTCGTGATTCATCATCACCCCATGCAACAGGTATGTGTTGCTCAGTTACCAGAACAAACCAACGTCTGCCATGCGGCAACTTCCAAGGCAGCCAAGGTAATCGCTGCTGTGCCATAAACTGGGAGAAGAATGACAATGCTAGCACTGCTAATGCCACAATGATTGTCATTCTGGTGTCCTTGGGGCACTGCAGTATACCCAGTACCAGCACCACTGCTGCTGATCATGGAGGGGTAGGCTTCAACCTCTCTAATACAAAGCTTAAACTTTTAACCAGGTATGCAAAAAAAGTGATGCTGGTTTCTGCTAGGACATATGCAATTCCCAAACAGTTTGCAGGCTGCTCAGAATCAGCCAGAACTGCTGAAATATTAAAAATAGCCCGATTATTTTGAATATGCTTCTAATGAAGTTATTTTGTGCTGTCACAGTTGCTCTCTCTCTAAAACATGGGAAAGGACACAAAGGGCAGTATTGCTTCACCTGCTTCAATTACCATGGTGTCTGACGTAAGCAAATTGGGATTTGAGAACACAGAAGACTAAGAGGAAGGAAAGCAGCTTCTTCCATCCTTTCCAGATCAGGGTGTTGGTGATGTTCCCTTGGGCGTTGCCTTTAAGGAGTGGCTGCATTGGCATTCTGAGGAACAACAGGCTCAGATAGTTTGCCAGCTTTAGAAATCAGTAACAGTTTAATAAAAAAAATCCATAGTTTCAGCATACATTTCAAATATTCATCCTTTTAACAACTCCATGAGATGCTGTTATCCCTATTTTACATAGAAACAGATGTCAGGAGTAGATAAGAGGCACTGGAGGATTACAGCACTCTGTTTCTGCACTCACTGGATTATTAGCCATGCTTTTCTGTTCATCCTTCATATCCACATGTGTAGGCAAAATTGAGGTTCCCACTCGATAAAACAACAGCTAAGCTCAACCCCCTGTAGGTTCCCTTTCCTCCTAAACCCTCACACACAACAAACTGCTGAAAGATGATGACTTTCCTGAAGTAAATTATAATAGTGAAAGCCTAGTTTGCACATGCAGCTCTCTAAAATATTTCCCACAATACACCCACATGGATCACTAGCTGCAGCAGTAGCAAGATGTAATTGAAAAATAGTATCAAGAGCAATCCCTTATGGTACTTGAAATACTGGCATTTCTGAAAAATAGTATCAAGAGCAATCCCTTGTGGTACTTGAAATACTGGCATTTTGCATCAGGATTAGCTGCCATTTCAAACTCTTCTTGAGCTGCTTCCTCACTGTCTTTTTCTTAAAAAAAGGCTTCTCAGTATGGCCTCCTCCTCCTCAGCTCCACTCGTTCCTTCTAGCGTTCACTTACTTACCTGACCAGTCACAGTCACTCTGCATTTCCTGGGGAGGATAAAGGAAAAGAAAAGTAACTCCTGACCCTTTTTATAATTTCTGTGTGGCTTCCCTAGGATACTTAGGGAAAGTCATCTTTGGAAGGACAAGTTGTCTTGAGCTTCTGCTATCAGAAGATTTCAAGTGTAATCAGACAAGAGTGGATAAAAATGTTGGTTAATATTAACTTGTTGAACTGGAATGTGGACTCTTGTCTTGAGCATGTGCATTTGTCCTTTGCTCCTGCCTCCTTCTTGATTGATGACTGAAAGATTTCCAGTTAGTGCAGCTGCTCATCATTCAGTCAACTTTTTAGTCCAGGGTAGCTTGAGCAAGCTTTTACACTGAGAACTCCTGAGGAGCTATGAGCAAAAACTGTGTCATGTGGGACATGGCTCTTTGTTTGTGCTGCAATAAAAGCTCTTACTAAATCAGTAACATTTCAACATAAATAATTTGCTAATTATACAATTAATAGTCTTCCCTTTGCTTGTAATCCATCTTGTACTACACAGTGAGCAAAGGAACTGTCATGGATGCCACCCTGGACTGAAGCAGAAGCCAATACTTTATAACACATTATCTTCAGCAGTAGCAACCATGTCGATCATAAACTGGTCATGTTGCAACACGTCCCATCCTGAAGAAAGAGGCAGACTCAGATTCAGCTTTGTCTCTGGGTGCAGCTCTGTGTCCTACACAGTGTTGTCCCAGGATTTTTCTGGGAATAGATTTAAGGAGACTGATGTGCCAGGTGCTTGATGGCTCGAGGTGAGCAGTGCAGGAGTACTGGGGTATCAATCTGAACATGGTTTTTCTTTAAGGCAGCATCTGACCTAGCCAAAGAGGATGAAGACCCAGTGACAGAGTTTGAGGTTTGGTATTCATTCTTCAAATGGACAGGACATTCATAGTGCCCAACAGAATGGACATTTCTTCTGCCTTTTCATTTCATTACATCTAACTTCAAGAACATTTCCCTTTTCCACATTTATTCACATTTTGTTTTCCCTGTCCGGAAGTTCCTTAATGAAGAATAAGTCCTGGCTATTCACCAGAATCAAAACTTTCATAAAACTTATCCCTAAAAATTCCATTCATTGACAGTGATCAATATAGAAATTTCATTTCTACAGTTTATGTTTTTATATTTTTATATTTCCACCTGTTGTGAGATAGATTTAAAACAATCTACAGGAAAAGTGATTTAGAAGCTAAACTAAGGATTTACGAATGTTATTTTCGTAGGTCCTTTTGTTTTGATAAGATTAAAAAAAATGTCTCATTAAGCACTGCTTTTGTTGTTCCACGAGAAAAAGAGAATATCAAAATAAAGTGCCTAAGTCTGCAAATGATGTGTTATAATATGTTCTAATAATTTTGGGATGAAAGTATTAAACCAAACTGGTTCATAAAATTTGCTTTGATTATTTTCTCTGAATCTGCTTTTTCTAGTGAGAAAGGTTTCTATATGAAATTCCTTTGCAATTTCAGTTTTAATGGTCACACAGGCTCTTGCCAGGTGCAAAAACAAACAAGAAAACTGCAATATATAGAAACAGAAACAGATTGGTAAAAGGGTTCAATATAAGCCCATAAATCTCTAATAATATACATTGTATTTGTCACTAATAATACATTCTACTAGTCACAGATGATGGAACAAGGACTATTAAAGTTAAAAGGAAGCTGTTTATTACACAGATGAAGAGAGAAACATCCTTTTAACATCCTATTGGAAATATTAAATTATCATTACGATGGGCAAAGTTGTTGCTTTAAATGACCCTCTTGAGGTCATGGTCTTTCCTTAATTTATACTTACATGTAAAGAATGGACGCTGCAGAGTTGTGAAACTCTCCTTCCAGCAGTGAACAAGGAGACAACGTCAGAGAAAGATCTGTGTGTTGTAGCGTAACCTAGGACTACCTATTCAGATGTAGTAAACCAGAGCTTTTTTAGCAGTTACCTACACCTTTCTTCCTCATTAAAGCAGGCTCTGCTGGCCTCTATCACAAGTCTAATATCCTGGTTTACTCTGTGCCATTTGGCATTCAAAGCAGTTTACTGGTCATTTAAAGCCACCAGGAAATTTCTATTGACAAATTTTTGGAGATGAAAATTTAGGTCTTACATATTCCGAATTTGAATCAGAATTTGCCAACCGTTGAAAAATCTGTATGTAAACCTGCAGTGGTTTATGAAATCTATGAAACTGTTCACAAAACTTAGGCAAAAAAAATTTACAATACTATTAATTGTAAAGTTTTGCTGTTCCACCTTTCAACGGTCATGAGATTACTGAACAGCACTGGTTTCTCAGTGCAGTATCTGGGTGATCTAGGATGACGTAGAGTTAAACAGGGGAGTCCTACAGAGAAGGCACTGTGTAACATCTAGCTATGGCTAGGGAAATAAACTAGACAAAGAACATCCCTTGCTGGCACTTCTAGCCTAGCATTTCACTCTAGACAAGCCTCAGCTGACTGATAAAAGAAATAACATCCAGGCTAAAGCATTGCAGAGTTTGCATTCCACTGCCTTGTGTCAGTTTCCCCTCTCCTTTCATTCCCACCACATCTCCATTACACTTGCTGTCCATGTTTCCCTTTGAATTTAAATATATCATCAGTGAGTCTACAAGAGAAAATTAATTAGGTGACAAGGCTGAGAAGCTGCTTGTTGTGGCACAAAGTAGCATCTCCAGGTTGCTGCCTGCTACTGACCTACACAGAATGGTCCTTCCTGGCCTTCTCCACCATGTTTGCAGGATGTTTGTAATCTCTATTGGGAAGGGTACAACAGTTAATTGGAAATTAGGTCAAGAGGGTGGAGGCTGCTAAAACATAATTATAAAGCACTATGCTATGTCCCAGCACGGCCATGGGAAAGCAGCTTGTAAATTTAATTTTGGTTCTGTGATGGCTTCTCTGCAAACTGTCTCACTGCCCTCAAGCAATTGCAGAGGAGCTGCTCCCCAGCACCAAGTGTTGGATGACTGTGCCTCTTGCCTCCTTGCCAAGGAGGTTTGGAGCAACCCATCCCTAGCCTGAGGGGCATTTTCTGCCCAAGAACTGATACTGAATGTCTCATAGCCAGCGTCTCAGCCCAGGCTTTTCTGCCAATTCAGCTCCTTAGGACTGCACAGTGTATTTCTTAATCTGTTGTGACAGTAGAAATACACTGCCTGCCCTAAAGCTTTCTGTTGCCCAGATCAACTCTTTCATGCTGAGCTTAATTGCATGTGGGTAGATGTTCTAGATGCCTACTATTTGCATCTATACAGTATTTTGTCAGTCCCAAAACCTGATGGAAATTGCTATTTGAAGGCTATCAATTCATATTTTTTGATTGCAAGCGGTGGACTATTAGTCCTACTTACCATAGCCATGAGGGAAGAAGGAAGCAGGATGATAAAGCTCTATGAGACAGACACAAGCACTCCCTTTTCGAACAGCCCCTGCATGCTAGTTCATTCATTTTTTTATTGCTAGGCCAACCTACAGCTTCATTTTATTAATATGGAAGAAATTAAGCTCCCTTACACAAGGAAGCTAAAACATCTGTAGTGCTGTAGTAAGGCACAGATAACATTTTTAGTGGCAGGAGCATAAGGCAGAGGCTTCGTATTATTTGGCATTTCTCTGCCTTCAAAAAATTTTTCATAGGCTGTCAAGTATTCATGTTTGTGTTTGACTTGGCAAGGACTCTCAAAACCGGGCGAGTAAGTGAGGAGGAGCCCATGAACAAGCCCAGTCGTCTCTATCTTGGCTTAGACTTCTGTGATCTCTCATCTGATAACCTTCAAAGCCATCCCTTTGCCTGCATTTCACTCCCTGTTTGGATGGTATCGCTAGCAACTTGAAAGAAAGAATCTCTTTGGATTACATTAGCTTTACATTAGCTCTACTACTGTTTTTAATAGCAAAGCAGCTACTGTATTTGCAACAATAGAACCAGGCCAGTTCTGGGGCAAATAGATAACTCACTAAAAAGCAAATCAGATCTCAGCTTGACTTTCAACACTCAGATTTGTCATCTATGAATATTTTTATGCAGTATAAAATAAACATTGAAATACCAACATACTTTGGAAGAAAGTTTAAATTTTTCATTTCAAAATTTTATCATGCTAAAAGCTGGAAAAAAATACATTAGGAAAAGGAAGGTGAAGTAGATATTTTGTTTTGGGATGATGTTCATGAAAGTAAGCCAAATAAAAAGAAACCAAAAAATGCTCTAAAGAATTAATCGTTTAGGCAAAATTAATGCCAAACTTCTGAGTTTTATAGCACAGTAAGCTACAAATAAACATAGCTCAGACTGAAGCTGTTTTGATGACATGAGGTTGATGAATATCAAGCCTAATTTCCAGTATCAATCCAAGCCAGTGCACCACCTGTAACAATGTTAACTACATTAGAACAAAGCATCCTTTTCCAAAACATACACTGTATATGACTGTGTAATATTCTATGTAAACTAGTGTTATATGGGAGGTGATAATCCACTAGATGCCTGAAGCCACCTCTCCTCCTCAGATCTATTTTGGTATGATTGCTTTGTGTTAGTTACACTCCTGTTACAGGTTCCAGAGCAATCTTTAGGTTGCTTCACTAGGAGGAGATGGAAATGTATCGGGAGAAGAAATCTTCCCACTTTCTTTGAGCCTTTAGAGTACTCATTCCTGCAAGCACCATGTTTCCCAAGTACCCTCAGAAGCTTGGAAGTTGAAGGCAGAACTTGTTATTTCAAGTCCACCACTGCAAAAAGAGTTTTAGCAAATAGTTCTTGTGTCCTTATTTGTCTTAACTGCATGGATGGAGAACAGAAGAAGTTTGCTTTAACGTTGTTCTTCACATTTGTTTTTTCTTTATTTTTGCAATGCTCCCTTATGCTGGCCTAGATGCTCTTTAAGCATGCACTGCCACAGAGATGAGCAAGGCTCCCCTTCAGCCTGCTCACATGGATGGGATGAGGAGTGCTCCCCATCTAGCTGCCACATGGCCAGCTCATAATAGTTGTGCTCTAGGGTAGGCAAGAGAAAGGAGGGACTGGATGTCCAAGATGCTACTGGGGATGACAGTATTTATCTGGAGTGGCAGTCATGTGAAATGAGGCAGCAGACAGGACAGGAGCACAGATTTGGAGGGCAGTGAGATGCTTGGGGAAGGGGTTGGAGCAGACAAAATGCAGGTTTTTGCAGTTGAAGCAAGTTGGAGGGAAGTTCAGCAGCAATCATAGAATCATTGAATCAACCGGGTTGGAAGAGACCTCAAAGATCATCGAGTCCAACCCTATGATGCAGCCCCTGGGTGAAGTCTGGTTATTGCCATAGACAGCCAGAAGGAGAGGTACTCTTATCTGGCTAGTGATATGTGTGGGATGGAAATCAGAGGCTTTCTCAGATAATATTTTAAACCAGCCTCCTATAGCAGATAGATGGCAAAGCAGAGCTGGTAAAAGATAATGAACAAGATGATAAACAATTTTCTCTGATAGCCAGAGACAGCACTTGGTGACTCCGGAGGTCCTCACCTGTGCTGTGACTCAGGGCAAAGTGTAAAGTTTCAGCACATTGTATTCATCCTCCTGTTACTAATCCAAAGAGTATTTCTTGGTGTCAAAGCACCAGGCCTAACAATTATGAAGATAAATAGGTGTGTCTGTTCCCTCCCTTTTTCCATGTATTATACATGGGAGTATCTTAATGAAGGTTGTAAATCTTGACACAGTGAATTTTTGATTTACAAGAATATTTTTCTGTCTTGGACTAACCACTGTGAGTTTCTAAGTATTTAACCTTTCTCTGCCCCCACACACAGACCTCTCAGTCTAGTTACTTGTTTGGGACTGTAGGTTGAAAGAGTGGGAAACTTTCCACTCAGGTCTGCAACCGTCCCATCCTGCCTTGAAGGCACCAGCTATTTCATACAAGGGCCAGATGTGTCCTTCAGGCTTCCCCCCTTAAACTCTCTTTCCTGGACATTTTAGGAGGAAGATGTAATGGGCAGCTCCTCCTTCAGAATTCAGAAACCAGTGCCTAGAAGATTTGTTGTTGCTACTGAAAAACTGCAAGGCAACAGAGAATACACACTCACATGAAGGAGGGGACTGCAAAGGTAATTTGGCAGTTAATCACCCCAATCCATTTTACCATCAGGACTGCAAATAGATTTTGGTATACCATTTTCACTCTGGACTGAGTTCTTCTCTTGATCCTCAGTTCTTGTTTCTCTCTTCTTTTGAGGGTTAATTCTAAAACAGCCTGAAAAATCTTCCATTCTTATAATTTCCCTAATGTGAGGAAGATTTTATTGCTTCAAACACTTTCATTTAAGAAGCAAAGAGGGAGGGTTAAGGGATAAAAGCCTAGCCTATTAATATTTTGTATAAGCTTCAGATTTGAGCATGCAAGCATGGGTGTGCTTGTCAGGACAGGGTGTGGTAAAATTGGGACAGCTTGCCAAAAGAGCAATAATGCTTTACAGAAGTGAGGTGAGAAGAATTCTATGTGGGAGGAAAAAAAAAAAAAAAAAAAGAAAGAAAAACTGGAAATAACAGTGCAACTGTGATTTACATAACTGTGGTCCATCTGCACTCACATTGAGGTGAACTATAGACTAAATAATAATACTAAGTATGTGTATATGTCTATGCCTTTACGTAATATTTTTCCTTCAGTCTTCTTCTTGTTTGCATTTTGTTTATTTGTTTGATGTTTTGCTGAGGGCAAGGTTCAAGGGCACCAGTTACTTTGTAAGAAACGGAGACCAGGGCATGTAAGACAGGTCTACAGTCAATAGTTGAGTGAATCTACTTCTTCTGGGTTTACAGTATCTGTGGAAACAACATCTGCCTCTCTGATCTGCATTTGAACAATCAGAGGGTATTTAAAGTGCTTTATGATGGGTTCTCTATGGCCACCTAATATAATTTCTTTTCAGCATGCTACAATCATTAGAGTAGATTTTCACAAAATAGTTTTTAGATAAAAACAGATGGCTTGGGCAAACAGTGGCACAAGTAAAAGGATGTATCATAAAAGCTATCCAAGAGAAGACAGACTGATCTACTCTCACCACATTTATCTTAAACAGTAAAACTATTTTGAAAGTTGTTTCTGTAAATTTTCGTCACACCCAGCAGTCACGCAAAATTCTATGACGCATCCACATTTTCACTCTGATAATGAAAAAGGAAAATGAAAACTTAAAAAAATAAATTACTACATCACTTCACATGCAGGAAATCTGTGGAACTAACCAGGGTGTGCAGATGGGCATATAAACCCATTAAGTCACTTAAGGAACCATCTATAAAAACAGCTCTGATGGCCCCATCAGAACTACCTGCAATCTTAAGGTTATCCAGGTGCTTGTCTGGATTTTGGCACTTAGCACTGAAGAACTTTGCAGATAAAATTTAAGCCCAGACATTAATATGCAGTTGCACTAGAGTAACAATTCTTTCTTGAACCCAACATTTCTGTCAAAAGCACCATTTTGACAGTGTGGAAAATGGTAAAGGAAGATCCACCTGACTTTGTCTCTCTTTCCCCATTATTATCTATATAGCAGTCTTTCAGTTCTCAGGTCTGAATTTCCAGTATGACTCAGAAGTAACTCTTTGGTTGTTCAGACCACTATACTTCTAGGAAGATGGTTTGATTCCTGCTTTTTGACAGTGTGCCAATGGGCCAATCCTGTTCCCCCTTTTCACAAGCTTGATGGTTTCATTCTCTTCTTAAATCTACTCACCTTCAGAACACACAGAAATGCACTGAATATAGAAATGTGCAAGGAAGAGTTTCAAGAAATTGAATTATAAGAAGTAGTAACTGTCACACAACTGAGACGTGTCAAAAGGAAAGATGACTCTTTTTAATGTGACCATGTTGTGTATGTAACAAAATATGATTTAATTATGACCCAGATTCTGCTAATCTTACACACATTGTACTTTATTGTGGGAATGATACTGTGTGTTGTAACTCTTGTTTCTTACCTTATACATACCAGTGTCCCACTCCAGATGTAAACAGAGCTGCTGAATGGAGCATCCCATAAAGATACTATTGATACTGAGCATGCTTAAAAAAGGGTTTGTGCTTCAAGGATGAAATGTCAACCCCAAGAAAATCAATTAATGTTTTGCAAGTGATGTCAATGGGTTCAGACCTTCACTCTTGTCATTAGTTCACACAGCAAAATATGCACAACTTAAATACAGTTGCAAACTAGATTGCATTTGAATTACTGATTAAGCAGGCTGTATTTTAAGACCAAATGGCTGGTGCCTGAGAGATGCAAAGTGAAATACAGACAGATTTGCAGAGAAAATGGAAAAGACCAAGATGCTCATATGTTATACAAGCTCTCGTAGAAATGCCAGAAATTAAATATATTAACTTACCAGTAGGAAGTTTTCATTATTTCTTTTGTTTCGGTTTGTACCTGTAGGGCTTCTTGACATTCCACTTGTTTTCAGCACATTTTTTCCTTTGCTTTTCAGTAGTATAGTTGATATAGATAAAACATGTTTGTTGGAGGATGTTTCTCTAATTCTTAATCGGACACAAACAGTAGCAATGCCTTTGGCAGTTGTATTTATTTCTGTTGTTGTAGCAGACCTAATGTTCCCAAAAGCTTCAGACATCTGTTCTTTCCTACTCTTTCTTTAGCATTGCTGTTGGGCACAATGAAACTATTAGTCTTTTATTGTGCTGTTCTTGGTGTTTAAGTGCCCTTTTCTCTTATAGGCAAGACTTGAAACAAGAACCCTACCAAATGGAGATGCAGAACTAAGGGGATGTCTTCTCTTGCTCTAATTTCTCATTTGCTTGATTTGTTTGAATTTCTGATTGTGACTTAGCTCAAATTAATCTAACAATTTGGTTGGTTAATATTGTACTTGACCTTAAATTGCAGACTAACTTAACAATTTAGCTGATAACCTAGCAGTTGGTAGCCTAGTTAGTTAATAATTTAAGAAGGTGAGCTACATCCTTGGCTCCTGGATTCAGCTTCCTTTCCTGTCAGAATTGATTTTATTTTACATGCTGCTTTTGCCATGCTCCCCTGTTGCAGCAGTCACAGGAAACAGCACTGGTATCTGTACAACAGTTTTATACTGTTTTTCTGCTGCAGGATTTATGATGTGTTTTCTAGGGATCTGTGGTGAACTGACCTGGCATGACTGGAAGCAAACTACCCTAGAGGCATGCACTTGAGCCCTAGTGCCTGTGATGCTTTTGTTTGTTGGATATGCACATGCCCCCCTTGTCTTTTTAAAAGAAAGCCTTTCCCTGTGGTGCCCTGGGGCAGAGAGCAGGCTAGGGTCCCTGCTGCTGTGCTGGGTCAGCAAAGTTGCTTCACTCCTCCTCTCTCCCAGGAAGGGGAAGATGACAGTGGGGAATGGGGACTGGGGCTGTGTTATCCTGCAGAGCCACTTACAGCAGTCCTGACACTGCCCAGATACCCTTAGCGGGGAGGAGGAGGAGGAGCAAGAGGAGGAGAAGGGGAGAGAAGAGATGATGAAGCTGCTGGAAGCAGCAAGGGAGAGGAGGAAGAAAGGGGGATGATTGTTGGAGATTTTCTTTGCTTTTTAATTATGCTCTGCTCTCTCATCAAGGTTGGAGTCACACTCCTAAACCTTGGTTTGTGCACCTTTCCTCACCTTCAGATGTTTTGTCAGTGTCTAGCTAATGATTAAGAAACTGTAAATACAAACAGTGGTTGCTTGGGTTCCCTTTTGTTTCCTCAGGAGGTTGGCACATCTGTTGGGATGAAAATATCAAGGAGGACCATGTTGGCTTCCTGTTTGGTGAGCATGAGTGCACTACTGTCCACGCCAGAATAAATGGTAGCACATTATAGCACAAAATCATGCATATAGTTACTTGACACCATGTAGCCCATAAGCAACAAGAACAAGTCAGCTATTCTCATGCACTTGTGAATGAGGCCTCAGGAGATTGCCAGACTAGGACTGTCATGATGTGTAATTTACTCTTCCCTCTCAAAATCCAGCCAGTGTACCCAGATGCTCCACGATGGTGCCTGAGGAGACTTTGAGGCCTTCCACATTTCCTCACTCTCAGTAGAGAACAAAAGTTAAGACTCATTTTTGAAACAGTACATAGATACCATAATTTATTATGTGTAATAAGTGTAATGAAAAGATTTATGATTAATTTTTTTCTGAACAGATTATATTACACACAGGATTGCAAGTCATTTCATACAAACTGTTCTCAACTCTGTTTCATTTTGATTTCCTTCCAACTAGGAAATATCTTCCTCAAGTATTTACAAGCTCTTGTCTAACTATTCCCTGTTGCATATACTTTCCTCATTGGTTTGATACATCTCTCATGCTTAGTGATCAGTTAGAAGACACTCCATAAAAGTGAATGGAGTTAATGTCGTAAAAAAACCAAACCAACAAAACAAAAACAAAACAATCAAACAAACCCAATAAACAACCCATGTGAAGCCCACTGCCTTTATTAATTTTAGCTACAAAGAGGTTTTTATTAAAAAATGTTCTACCTCTTATTCTTTGGAGTAAAGAACACTTGGCAGGGCACTTTTCATAAAAGTACACATAGCTACAAAATTGCAGATGTGTTACAAACTAATAAACATCTGTAGCTAAGGATTTAGATGAGACTTCTTTTCCACATAAATTATTTTTTTTGCTTAAGAGAAAAAATGGAACATTATAAAGTTATGTTTAACAAGTCAGAAACCAGCAGTCTGGAGTATACTTCATTGCTTACAATGCATTGAGGCTGGTGGCACTGTGCAGTATAAGATGTTGAAAAGTGTTTTATGATGTGATTTTCCCTATAAGAGCTTTAGTATGAGATGGTAAGGGGTGTTTATGCATTTCACAATTATATATGACAGTATATACTTTCCATTTTTAAAGTACTTAAGAATAGCAAACGAACAAAAAAGGGGCCTTTTAACAACTGTTTGATATTTACACTCCCACTGCTCTAGCTCAGCTCCTGAGGTGTAGGGGAATCGTACCTGACCTTTCTACACTGGATAAAAGAGTATAACTCTGTTATACTGAGCATTTTAAAGCCATAGGTTTTGATAGAGTGGATAAAAGTGTCAGATGCCCAAGAAGAAAGCCACACCAGGAGCCTTGTCAAACCGGCTCTGTTGGTTGCAGGGGTGGCTTGAAATCCCCCCTGCCTGTGCCCACTCTGTTCTGGCACCAGCAATGGCATGCCAGGATTTTTAAGTGTCTGCTGATGGTCCTTGCATACTCTTGTAAATATTTAGAAACAAATACTTGCATTCCACACAGATGAGCAAAAGTGGAGATGCTGGCTTTGGTAGGGGGCTTTCACCCTTTTCTTACCCTGTCCCTATGGCTTAAGTGAATGAATGAAAAACAGAATTCAAAGCTATGAAGTACTGGCTGACTAATTTACCACTGCGGCAGTCAGTGGATTTTTGACTTCTGGATATTTGACTTCTGGAAAAATGTGCAAAATCTTCAGATTAAAGATGATACATACAAAATGGGACTTTTGTGAGCTACTTTCCTTCAGGAAGATGATATATGTTGTTTTGTTTATTGGCAGTTTAAAAAGATTTTCTGAATTTAATTAGAAATATGAATGTATTTAAGATGCAATGGAATCCACATAAACCCCACTCATGGGAATGAATGAGGAAAACAAAGGGGTTTTTAAAGTTTATACTTTATCTAACCAACCCGCATTAGACATGAAGGTCCAAAAACAGAATAGATAACTTTATTGCAGATGCTAGTGCCATTTTTCTACACACATTTGATAAGTTTCCATCCTTTTCTGCTAACATCTGATGACAATATTCTGAAAAACGTAGCTAGTCTGTCAGATATCTCTGGAGTGTGAACACATTTTTCCTGGTGCTTATGGGGAAGAGTAAAAATATGTGGGCTTGACATTACCCAAGATCTGATCTTCATAGTTAGGAAGGCAGCAGAAGAAGAATCCCAAGCATATTTCCATAATGGCGGTGGTCCAGGCAAAGCCATAGGCCCAGCTGAACATATTGATTCCCGTCATTTCAATTTCAGATGAGAACTTTACTGGATAAATGACCAGGCCCATGACAGAGAACACAGCTGAAGAAACAGGAGAAAACAAAAAATGTTTAACACCCAGCACATTGCCTGTCTCCTTAATACCTGTAGCTAAACCCATCCATGTTTTGGAGGATCTGAAAATCGATTCACTGCTGTGACAGACTTTATTTTTCATAGAGACCTCAAGCGCCCACAGGCAGAGACTTGGGTACAGAATCAGCTGAGGGAAATAGCAGTTCTAGTATGGATATATCTGCGTAAACAAAACCTGACTCCATGTACTGCCTTACCAGCAACGAAAAGCAAGCCTCCAATCCCACGTATGAAGTTGAACCGAAGTGTGTCAATGGCAAATGCTATGATGGCTAGAGCAAAACAGATGACTAGAAGTAGAAAGCCAACCAGGTATGTGGCAGCAGCAGCTCTTCCCCAAGCTGAAATCAAAAAGAAGATATGTTAGAAAGGAACAACAGCATTAACAAAACAATTTCTTGGACTGTTTTTCTGTGGTTTGCAGAGAGAGGTTAGTTTTAAAAACTGCGAAAAGGTCAGCGTCCCAGAAAGCAAGCGTGGGATCTTCCTCTCCCATTATAGGTGAACATCTCAGTTCCACAAGAAATCATGCACTAAGTGCAGAATGCATAAAAATGCCAGCTCTGACCTCTCATATAGAATGCAATGGGACTCATGTGCAAGCTTACCTTTTAGCTTTAACAATTAAGAATCAATATAAAAATGGCTTTAAAGATACAAGAATGGACACTCTCCTTCAATAACAAATGTTACCTCACCAGATGCCGTAAAACCAGTTTCATTTTGCACGGACAAGAAGAATTAGACTGTCCCTGAAATGAATTAAATTCTTCCTTTAAAACCAAGTTTTTATACAAGCACTACCACTCTGGCATGGAAACTTAAAGATATGGTAATAGACCATAAATGTCAAATTTCAGTGGTTTCTGCCTTGCAGCATTTGTTGAGCTCTGTGTCCTAAATG
>NW_008670756.1:628-29857 GCF_000695815.1 Acanthisitta chloris | reverse complement strand
GAAATTTTACCACTGATTTTGATCAAAATCAGAATCACTTCATTTGAAAAAGTTTGTTCAGGATATTCTTTCATTTTCAAATTACATAACTTTATGTTATAACGTGTCATAGAAAAGTATATTGTGTCAGCATAATAACTGGAAAAAATAATATTTGTTCAATATTTTAAGATCTGAGGAGCAACTACTGTTCAAAGAGATCAAAGTGTCTCCTCTTCTGAATGTAAAAAAGCCCACTTTGACACTTTTAAAACTGTATATTAAATTGAGTTAGCAGTTAAAATCTGCTAGGTATCTACTGATTTCATCCCCTCACCTACACACTATGCATTTGTAAGGTGTTGGCTTCTAAGCAAACATATATCAACAGTGCTGAAAAATTATCACAGCCCCAACAACCCTGACAATAATTGCAATTCAGTTTAAATGCATTGCACTCTGTCCAGTAAAAGTTCCCTCTGAAATTGAGTAAGTTAAGATTTTTGATGCCCAGTAACCTGCCGATTTGTTGCCTTAAGCATGAAAGCTATAAAATGTAAAGTGTCCTGCCTTTCCCTTGACCAGTCAGGTAGGCATGAGAGCCACCATCCCATCCCCACTGAGTGACAATTTAGTGCCCAATCTCTCTTTCCCCAGACTCCGCACTAGCACTGCTATTAGATGAGAAAAATGGATCAGGATTTTCCGCTACCCTTTCCCTTTTGTTTGCTTTTCAACATCCTCCTGCTTTATGCTATCTGCTCCATTCTAGCTATTGCACTGTATTTTCAGTTTTGTCATGTCTTTTCTTTCTTATATCGAAAATTTTCTGTCTGTTGATAGGGTTTTTCAGCTAGATTGTTTTTCCTGTAACTGGCAACTGGCTGAGAAGATTCAAAGGGACAGTCAAGATGTTCTTACATCTCATTTTCTAGCCCAGTATTTTAGCTCAAACTCCTCTCTATGGGAGCTTACAGGAGGCTTGGAGGTAGAGCATGCCATGTGGAGGCACAGGTGAGAAGACAGCACCTCAGGCAGAGTATTAGAAGAAACAGTCAGGAAGAAGAATTTCTTAGACTGCTCAATATACCTTGCTGAAGACGCTCCTGCTCTCAGCCTCTGTGTACCACTCTAAAATAGCCGAGAAAGGGGCACTGGCCATAAAAGAAGTTACTCAGCAGTGGGGACCTCACTGCTCTTGGATACAAGACATAACTTCTGGCAGAAAGGTGAAATGACAAGGACATCTAAAGGTGATGGGTTTTCTTAGGTGCACAACTGGTTGTGGTTAGGCACAAAACTCCCAGGCAAAGGGGTGTGTGCAGGGCACACTCAGGCACAGCTGCCTGCCCAGCAAGTTCTGAAACATCAGGAGGCCTAGGTATTCCATCCTACCTGCTGCCAGACAGTCTGCCAAAGCTCCTCAATTCCCAAGAGCAGCTGATGGCAGAGCACCAACCCCTGGAGTGGGAGTGTCACCTGGACTGGGGACTTAGGGATCCATGCCTGGTGGCTGCAGCTATGTGCTGTGGCACTTTGCCCATGCCAGCATCTCCCTCCTCCACCAGGCTTGCCCAGGTGTTTTTCCTGAAGTAGTGTTACAAATGCTGTGACTATATGAAAGCAGACTGGGCACACACCCAGCCCGCTGGGCATTGGCTATATGGCAAGAAGAAACATGCTTGTTCCAGGATGCTTACATCATTTGGAGGCATTGCTTAATCACCTAACAGCCAATTTTGTGACTCTCGCTTCTACAAAAGAGAAAAAAAAATTCACTCAGTGTTGGGAGAAAAACAATGCACAGCTCCAAGTAAGGCAAGAGGATTGCATGGAAGAGTCTCTATGGCTTGTTTTTTTTCTGAAGACCAGTATCCTGACTTCATCTGTCCTTTACAAAAAGCAGCAGTAATCAGTATTCTAAGACCACAGTGTGTAAACACCTTACCTTTCTAGGGTAAAAGGTAGAAAAAGCTTTGTGCAGGAATAAGTTTGTGTTTATTTCTCCTTGTGCCAGCCAAGAGCACTAGAGTAGTTTAGGGTCTTAACGAACAGAAGACTAAAAATTCCAATAAAATGTCAGAATAAGAACAATTAAATTGGTCAGAAAGCACTGACAAGCAAGTGGCTAATTTGGTCCAAAATACTTTCTTACCTTCCAATGTTGTGGGGTTTTTTGTTTTGTTTTGTTTATTTGTTTGTTTTACTTTAACATTGAGCAAAAGCATAAATAAATTGTTCTAACTGCAAAGCTTCTTCTTAAAATGTGAGCTCCAGGCCAAAGAATCCTCACAGGTGCAACACCAACTCAAAGTACACTTGGCTCTAGAGAGAGGGCAGCTGAAAGCTGAAAGGATCCAGCCCCCCCATCATCAAATGAAAAACAGCAACAAAGGGAGCAGCAGGTTGCAGGATATCAAGCTGAGTCTGTGAAAATGTTCAGCAATTTTTGAGATCCTTTTTCTCAGCCCCAAAAATGTCAGTGCTGTTTTGGCTGTTTAAGAGTTAAAATGTGCTTGTTAGAAAAGAAATGTGTGTTTATGCACGAGTGTCCGTGAATACCAGCAGGATCCTGTAACACTTTGGTGCCAGTCTTATTTCTCCCTTTTTCAGCTCTTCTGTCAGTTGAAAGAATGCCAATGAACCCTATGAAAGGGTTTGTAGGCAGCTATACACCGTCTGCTCTTGAAAACTACTTCTAACTGGCAATTTTCTGAGCATCTTTGTCTTAAAACTAGACCACATTACCCCACACAGGCAAAAGGAGCCCATGTGTTCATGCCTATTTCAAGTAAAGCAAGGACAGTGCTTCTGATAACAGTGTTTTATATGTCTGTCAGCAGTGATTTGTGTGAGTCTGGGCTAGTGAATACAGTAATATGTGACTACTGGAAAATGAAAATAAGTGCCTGCCTTCTAAAACTCCCTGCTGTATGAGAAGACACCTGAGCTAATTCGGAGACCAGAAGGAGCCCACCCATCCCAGGACAGAGCTTATGGTATCTTATGGGCAAGATAATTAACTGAGAGAGAATTCCATAATAACGCGGCTTTATTACTCTGTTATTAAAGCTAACTCAGTTTGGAGGCAGCATGACTACCTCTTGTATTGCACCATATAAACACATTCTGAATATCCTATAGCTCACTGCAGCCATAGGGAAGCTGATGGACTTAATTAGACATCCAGGACTGAGTGTCTCCAGTTTCCTGCCTTCCGGATTTTACTCCCTCATGCATTTTACAGTTTGCAAAAGTGTAAACACTGTCTGTGTTTCACACATAAGGAAACAAAGTTCCTTGTTCAGCAGTAAATTTAGCCAAAACTTTGCATCACCAGATCTAGTATTTCCTTAGCCTGCCCTCTTTCACGCTCCGAACGGTGCCTTCAAAAAAGAGCTGTTGTGTCTTGAAAATAGTATTTGAAGTACAATTCCCCCATGACAAATACAAATGCCTGTGTTTCTGGTGTATGAGTTTCAAAACATGGGAAAACATTCACAATAACATTTTAATCTTTTTTCTTGATCTGGTACACCCAAACCACATATACTACTGAGTTTTTCTTTGGGTGACATTTCCTGAAAGCAACCCCAGAGCGTTCAGAAGTATTGCTCCTTGTATAATCAATAAGAACATATTTCTTCAAATTTTCCTCCTGGCTTGAAGCTAAATACACAACTAGCACTGGAAAGAAAAACAAATGTTTATTACCAGCTTGAAGACCCCAGCAATTATCTACAGATTCTTGCTGACTGATCATTTTAACACATCAGCCACTGCAGTGAATTGTGCAGGAATTTGAAGCAGGATAGCTTTAATTCAAAAGAAACAGGAAGGGGGGGAAGAAAATGTAACAGACTAATATTTTGCTCTGTTATGCTTCATACCACCAAGGGAAAGAAACACAAACCCTGCAGTTCTGGCTCCAGTCTTGCAAAGCAATTCTTACAAGAACTAAAATCTGCAATAGGGGCGATTCATCTCTGTGTTGTAGGTAATGAGAATGTTTCTAGGCTGAGTTTGCAGAGCTCAACCTGTTTTACATCTCTCTGATTAAAGGGAAAGAACATTATTTTGGAAACAAAGCTGAACCCGTTTGGGTTTCTCAACCTGACATTCTTCATCAGGGTGTGGCAAACACTGCAGAGCTCATGCTTCACTTTGCAAAGGCACTGCTTTGGCCAAGTATTACCTATTTCCCTTTGGTTTGCTCTGCTCAAGTTAAGTTTCCATGTGAAAGTGTGCATGTCTGCAGCAGAACATGTGTTCTCTTAGGCTGAATCTTTAGATGGTCCATCAAACTCATTAACCCACATCTCTGTCAGCAAAAGGGTTACAAGCTGTCGGTGTATGCGCAAGCCACTGTTATCAGGACTCCAGGTTCCCTGGGTTACCCATGCAACACTAGACCGTAGAAAATCCTGTCTTCTGGAGATCCTGGCTTTGTAACATGCCAACTATGGGAAATTTCTGTGTTCTTTATGAAAATAAGTGTACAAATCTCTGCAAGTGTTGGCTGATCACACGAGCTGGCATTGAAGTACCAATGTGCATGTATTTGTATACAGCTAAGACAAATCAGTACCTATGAAAAGCAGCTTCTTACGAATAAACTGCATGAGCAGACTGAAAGCTATTGACTGAAAATAATTTCAAAGGAAGTCTGTACAAATGAGGAAAAATCACGTGTTAGTCATGGATAATTTATGAACAGAAGAAAATGAGGAAAAAAGCATCAAATGCATGACTGAATGTGTACTGTGTTCTGTGTTTCTGTGTTTCTTGCATCTGGATCATTCTTAAAACAACTTCATTCTCTGTATATCTTTCCCATGGGTAGTCAATACTAGATGTTTTTCTTTGGATTTGTGTGTGTGTGTGAGTTTATATCTTTTGGAGTGCAATACAGAATTTTTAGTCCTTATGTATGCATCCTTTTCAGTAACTCCATTCTTTTCCTCCTAGCATTACTTCTTTAAAATTCATTGGCAGTTAATATGGATTTCTCATTTAATAACAGAGTATTATCTTGTGACATGAAAGCCATTTTTATGTGAGCTGGAACCAGCTTTTAGCTTGACACTAAGAGACAACCATAGAAATAGAGAAGACCTATTTAGGTCCACACTAAGATAATGTCATTGCAAAAGTTTCTCAGTGACTAGTAACAGGTCCCATATAAGTAGAAAGGATTAGGTCTTTAGGACAATTACCCCATAATAATGATTTCAAATGACAACATAAGGAAAAGAACCTTTATGCATTGGTCATCTATCAATAAAAAACTGTATTTGTTAGCAGAAGGCAACGTCTTGATCATAGCTGAGTGCTAAAGTGATAGCTCAGTGTGGCTTGGTGGGCTTTAACTCCTTTAAAGCAAAAACCTATTAATTCATCATCACTGACTTCACTCACAAACAAACACAGGCAAAGCCTTTATGTAATCTGCAACCCTCCTCTCTTACTGAGGTAAGCAATTAAACTTGGAAGCTATTCCAACTTGAATTTGAGGGGAGGAGCAGTTACATCTTGAGGGAGTGGTTCAAATTCATCTCATCATAAGCCCAGGCATGTACAGGCTTGATTTAGAAGCTGGCTTCTGCAAATCCTGTACTAATGAGGGCTGCTCCCTGATGCTTACTTAGTGCTAGGAAGGCAGAAGTGGCAGAGGGTGTAGAGCCATGATCAAAGGGAGCACCAAGCGAGTAAGTTAGCTATTAAAAATAATGCACACTCAAAATCAAAGGTTTGCTCATGAGAGAGTCAGGGAGTACACCTATCTCACATTATCTTCAGAACCAGTTGCATACATTGAGAATAACTCAGGATTAAAGCTCAGTCTCCTACACTTTAATGCTATAACACTTTTTCTTTCTATTTTTTTCCTATTGATTTTAAGGTAAAATAGGATTACTTAGACTTGGACGTGTATATGAGGATTGGAAGGGTCAGGTCAATAGAACAGGTGAGGTATTGATCAATCAGTTCGTTTACATAAGCTCAGCTAATGAGAATTGAGAGGTGTACCTGCTCCCTAACTACCCCTGAGTTAAAGGTGGGTTAAAACAGTTAGGGTGAATTAAATAGAATTAATTTCCATGATAACACAGGCTATGAAATAGGACTTTTAATCAAAACAGCAGAGTGGAACCTTTCCAAAAAGCTCTTTTTAAGTTTTATATTCCCAGAACCATTTGAAACTGGAGAACACTGAATTTACATCTTATTTCCATATGCACCAAGTATTGTTTTCACTCCTGATCTGCAGTTTTCATGCTCTGAGCAAACTTGGTTCTGAAACTTTGCTGAAAATCATCTTTTGCACTAGGGAAATTCCCTCTAACAGACAGCAGCTGCGAGTCTGGATCTAATTTTCTGTTAGAAACAAAATTTTACCATTTGCAAAATAAAACCCCCAATGCATAAGCAAAAACGGTGCTTTGTCATAAAAATACATTGACTCTATTCTTGTGAATGAAACAGCTTGCACAATGCATCCTGAAAGTCTTCATCACTTGCTGCTTACCTCTGATAGTGCTGTAAATGAACTGCACAGAGACTTCCTATATTTGGGGTCTCACTTGGGCACAGTGTGCCTATGTCAACATAGTAGGTGACATTAGGTTTTTTTTTAGCAGGAGTGAAGTAATCTGAAGTGTTATTTAGTATCAATAGAAGGAAGCCAAATACCTCTGGGACATGGGCTACTGTCATCACTCCACAAAGTACCTTGAGTTCCTGGGAATTTTTGACCAATGAGATATTTCATAATAGTACTTGACAAAGAAGAAACACGGCATTATAATACTCACTGACTCAGTGTGTTTAAGGTTGCTCAGAACAATGCAAGCTGCCAGTGAGAAGTGATACAGAAATGTGAAAAAATGTTTTGAGAGTTTTGTTCTTTTCCTGCATAATACCTTCTCACTTAAGTAACCTGACTCTTTAACCCCACAGTGGAATTTTAAATGCATCTTGCAGCCCTTATCACTGTTCAGACTATGGAGAGGTTATTACAGCCCTGCTATATCAGATTACCTCAATAAACTAGAGGAAGAGATGAGGTGAAGAGAACTGAGAGTTTGGCCACAAGTTTTCACATGCCTTCAGCAGACATGCCTCCTCTGTGTGAGTTAATGGAACCCTCTCTCAAGGACTTCAGGTCCTGACAACGCCAAGTGTTGAGGATCTTCACAAAGTCCTCAACACCAGCAATTCATATCTCCTGATGGGGAGATGAGAACCATCCTCATGATCACTATTTTTCCACCCAATCTAACTATAATTATTAAAGGAAGCTTGGATAATGAACAGTGGGATGCCATCTGCAATTGCTCTCTGTAGACTTAATTGCTCAAGAGCATAACTGTTATTTAGAAAAGAATCTGATTAAAAGAATCTGCCACTAAAATTATAAAAGGACAAACTCTAAAATTACAAAGGAAAGCATGTTAGCAGTTGCAGATGAGGAATGAAAATTGCCATAGTAATTAAATGATCTGGGCTTGATTCCCTTCTCTTTAGAAACAATCGAGTATCTCCTACAAGCTGGGGAAAAATCAAATTTTTTCTTTCCTTATTGTATGGAGTTCCTTATACACTATTGTTGTGGTATTTTCATTACTCTGTATGTTAAAATTGAGACTATTTTCTATCATTCTAAATTTTTAATAATTATGATCTCATTTCTCACTGGTTAGTCCCAGGTAACGTTACACTTTCAGGAGACTGATGTCTTAGGAAATTATGTGCTTCTCTACATACTATCATTAAAACTACAGGCAATCACCATAGATAAATACAACCATTTCATGCTACGATACAGCAGGAGCAGCACCTGGCTTTCTTTTTCAGTTCACCCTGTGTCAAAGGACTCAAGGTTTGTCCTGTAATCCAGGCCATGCACAGGGCATAGAGCTAGGCTCCATCCTTGGGACTCCTACAGGCTTCCTTGGACTGGTCAGAAGCCTCCCCAGCCTTTATTTCCCAGCTGCAAGGACACTTTTCCAAAAATACTTGGATTTCACCAAATTCTGAAAGCTGATAGGTGCAGAACCTTGACTTCAGGGAAAATCTACAATAAAGGCCCTATGACATTAGCTGGTCCTTGCTTCAAAAGCACAGTTACTCACTTGCTTCGTTTCTATTCCTATGTACAGACACCCTCAGATGCCAGGGAGGCACTGGGACAGCTTGCTTCTCCTCCCCCACCCTGCTGTATCCCATCCCATCCCTCTGGAAATATCCCCGTGTCCCTCTGCTCGGGGTGTTTGCTTCAACTTGAGGCAAGTAAGGGTTTCCCCATGCCTGGGATTAGGTGCTGGCTATCAGATCTGATAGGAATGTGGGGGAAGGCAAAACAGTTTTACATAGATAGGACAGAAATGGCTAAACTTGGTGCCTAGTCTGTCCTGTGCTCCAGGTGTGATGAGTCATGAGTCTGGTGGAGAAGGCAGTTTTCCAGAGGGACAGCTGTGGGTCCAGCAGTGCAAGGCCAGAGAAAGGTGTAGGACCAAGGTACAGCCTTTGCTGCTTGGTTACTGATCCCAACCACACTGTGTACCTTGCTATTGTATCATTACCTGGGGATATTTAGTAAGCAGTTTCCATTTCATTCTTCCTCCAGAATAATAAATGGTGCTTCATTGTAGCCAAAGAATCCCCAGAAACTAGTACATGATACAGGTAAAACAGGGAAGAAAATCTACTCATCAATGGGGATGCAGAATATTTCTTTCCTCAAGAGGATATCACCTTGGAAACATAGCCTTCTTTCGCTTATCCTGTAGCCATATTTATCTTCTGTCATCTTTGAAGTAATTTTTGTCCATTATAATCATACTATACTAGCCTTCCAATCTTGTACTATTGCATTGACATTCATAAAACTGGAATGACCTAGAACATAGTTGCCCATTATTTGCCTAGAAGACAAGCTGCAGGAAGGTGTCCTTTCCAGATGGCAAAATCATTCATCCCTCCACTAATCTCCACAGCCACTAAACCCTCCACACATCCTAGGAAGAGGCTAATTGAATATTTGCACTATGCAAATGAGCTGATCATTTCAACCTAAACACAGAGCATTAAACTTTCAGCTGTTTTGATGGCAGCATCTGCACATGGAAGAGCTGCAGGGCCATGTGGAACATAAGATCGGACAAGTGTAGCCACAAGTTTTGTGCATCACATTCAGACTAATAAATTCAGTTATGTTCTCACAACAAAACTTACGCATGTTTAAACATCTTCAAAGGCTGCAGTGTAATAAATTACATACTGGAGAAGTGTCTAAGGTCTGCAAGACACACCTTGTTCAAGACAGCTAATACAGTCAAAGACGAAGAAAAACAAAGGAGTGCTGTGCCAGCTTCATGATAGGGTTTAACCTCTGTGTTTTTTTTGTAAGCTAAGTCATGTCCCAGACAGATACATTTCATACTGTGCTCATTATCTATCCAAAAAGTCTTCACCTCTCTTTGTAAAGGTTCAGTCATAAGATTGAGCCCTTTATTTTTCCAAGTGCCAGAACAATGAAGAGCTACAGTTTGTATCTTTCCGTCCCTCATCCTAAATTCCATGCATTTCAAGTAAGTGTCTTAATGTGCTGGATGTTTTTTTCTTACAAAGTTCCATTTCTTTGAACTAAATATGCTTGAAAAGCAAGACTTTTGTTAAAGTCTAGATGAGTGTAATATGGTTAAAGCAGAAGATCTGAACTCTTGGAGAAGATAACAGAACGTATAAACTCTTCATATTCTCACTTTCAACTGAGCTCATAAACTTTGCAGAAGACTATGGGTGAGCAGATGCTTTCACAAAAGACCTGCACCAGTGGGGTTACTCTACTGGCTTTCTTAAAAAAAAAAAAAGTCTTCCCTGTGACCCTGTGAGGTTTTAATTCTGTCTGTTTAAGCAACTACTCAGAGACTCCAAACTCCACTGGTGCAGCCAATAAAACATTTGGCCTTTTTCCCTTCCAATCTGACCAACCTCAATGATGTTGGGTTTTCGTCTTCTGACTGTGTATAAATATATCTTAAGCCAATCAGCAGAGATTCAAGGGGAATTATAAACATTGCATATGCAGAATTTGATTTGAATTTGCACATTATAATTAGCAACTTGCAATAATATTATAATTATCTCTAATTATGATAGGATGAAGATGTCTGTAGTGGCTTAAGATAACGACACTGTCCAAGTCATGTTGACAATATTTGCTGGCAGCTGCTGCAGTACACGTGCACATCACATATATCAGAGAAACCATGTCTGCAGGAAGACTGAATTTCAGAAACTACTCAGCTTGTGGCAGATTAGGCAGGGAAACTGAAAGTAAAGCCCAGAAGAAGCAAAATGGAAACTGTGGAATAGAGGGAGGGAAGAGAGATCTCATCTCAGAAAGGATGTAAAACACTTCTGTCCTTTATGTTTACATCATGTCTTTTGTCTCAGGAAGGTGTGTAATTACACTTTGTTTAACCAGCACTGTGTTCTGCTTGGCACAAAGTTAAGCATCCCACACAACTGGTGCTGAATGCTTGTTTTCCATGACCTTTCTGGAGCACTGTGGATAAATGTAATCCCAGAATTATTAAAACCCTATGTTTCAGCACTGAGACAGGCTTAACACAAGTTCTGATGCTCACAAGTGAGATGCTGTCTCACGGCCTGGTCTTTGGGTGGAATCCAAGACCAGCATCAACCACCTACACCTTGTGTGACAAAAGCCAGGAGTCACATACAAAAATCCCAACCTCACACCACTAAGCAAGAGAAAATGGATCTGAGTACATCCTGTCTCTGGAGAGAGGATGTCTGAGGGAAGTGTCTGGAAAGGATCAGAACAGTGACATGAGTTTGCATCCTTAACACTCACATCTACAGCCCTCACATGGGTCAGGGATAACTCACTCCTGCAAAGGACAAGATCCACATTGTAATAACATAATATTGCAGAGGTATAAGCCTGGCAGTTTAACCCACTGTCATTTGGCCTATGCACACATTTTTTACAAACAGACTTTACATATTCTCTCCCTGGCTAAGTGACTCCATTGTCCCAGGCATATCCTTTTTTTTTTCCACATGGAAATTGTGTCCAGGAGGATTTTGAGGATTTGCTTAGGTTTCCTGGGTATTTAGTCAGCTTGAAGAGGTCAAATGATAGATGCATGCCCATTGAGAGCATAATGCAGTCATGCAGCTCATGAAAGGCATTCCTAATGCTTTCAGCCACATCAGTTGATTCTCCAATGTACCTGCTGGGTAATATTCTGCATGTGTGTACCAAGTCCAACATGTCCATATTAAAGGTTCTCGACTTACTCTGGATGTGATTCATGATAACCCCAGACATTGCATGATAGTCCACATAGCGGATGACCTCCTTGAAATATGTGTGAATACTGTCCAGTGGGAAACTGTGCACACAGCTACAGAATTTAAGGCTGTCAGAATGAGGAAGGATAAGGAAGGAAGTGAAATGCCAAATATCTATATAGGACCTGAAAACAAGGTGAAATTTCTCTTGTATTATCAAGAGAAGCAGGGTAAAACATCTTAGTATCTTCTGTCCAGTTAAAGCTGGCATTCATGGCATTCTCCAGGGCCTTACCTAGAGATCAAGAGGCGAATTCACTTTTCAGGAGACTTAAGAGGAAATTCAGGACCAAGAAGCCCTTTGCTAAGCATCATGTTCTCTCTCCTGCTCTCCACAGCCATGTACCAGAGGCCAATTTGCTGGCTTGACTTATGCCAAGACACACAGCTGATGTATGAGCTCTGAGAGCAGGACTGGGCGTGATGCTCAATGGAGCTGGTCTTGCCCTGGAGCCCTACACTCACAGAGGCCTGCTGCAATTAACTTGTTACAGCTGAATTTTATGCATAGAAGGTAGAGTTTGACCATTTACAAAACACTTTCAGGAACAACTTTGGAAAGCTATAATAAACGGTCCCTGAGATTGCTTCCACAAGCGGTTTTACACTCATTTTCTAAAAGAGCAGTAGAGATTCTAAGCCTTAGAGAAAATGTTCTTCCTTTTAATTTGAATTAGCATAAATTGTAAGAACACTTGAACTTTCTTCCCAACTCAGGCTAACAGCCCTTCATTCACAATAACTTGTTTCAGACCGTGGCCAATAGCAGATATACAAAAAGTAAAAAAAAACCAATGCAGGGCACATGTGGAGTGACCTTTCTCTTGGCCTGTTCTCCCAGACTCAATGATTTACATCTTCAAGCTGAAGACTGCACCTAGTCAACATGTTTAATAGCATACTTAACCAAAACTTAGTACAAACAAGGAATCCTTTCATCGTTTAAAGCTTTCTTTCATAATCACAAGGAGACTCTCACACGACCCACCTACCAGAGCAGTTTCAGGGCAGCATTCTGCAGCCTGACACTCCCTGGGAATATCTTCCTTCCATCTTACACTTTTACCTCCCCATTTCTTGCTGGAGCTCAGATATAATTGTCTCACTAATGCCAGGCTTACCCACACAACTTGCTGTTTGAACATTTGATCAGCAGTAGCCGTTAAGTTTTGAAAAGTAGTGATTAGTGAGGTTACCAGCTTCTCCTAAGAGAGGAAGAAAACCTAAAATGCTGTAACATTTTCTGCACTGGTACAATACTATGTGTGGGATTTTTTTGTATTTTGAAACCCACCATATAAAGCAGTCAGGTTTTTTTTCTGCACAGGGGTGAGGGCATTTTATTTCTGCACCCTGTTAGTCAAAAGTGTTAGTGTATTTCAGTGACATTCCTTATTGCCCATAACTTCACATATAAATGCTGGACATTAGGCGATACAGCTAGGAGAGCTGAGGGAAGATGAGCTCAGAGGTGTGACCTACTGCTTCAGAGACTGCTCCCCACCACCCTTGCAGGCGCTTACCGTAACCCATGAGGGACTCGCAGATCCATTCCCCACCCTGGTCAGGCCTCCTGCAGTTCTCCCATAACGATGCTTGTTGCACGTAGGGCAAGGTCTGTGATTCCAGCCAGCCCCTGCCCGCCAGCGCGATGATACCGAAGATGACTCCTATGCCCAGGAGCAGGGGTAGGATCCATCTGCACCGCGTGTAGTCGAGGCCGTACTTTACCATTGCTCAGGGCAGGGGAGGCTGGTGGGATGAGGATGGCTGTCTCTGCCACGGACTCAGCGACTCAAAGCAATGGGTGCTTCTGCAAAGCTCTCGCAAAGCAACTTCTGGTACCTACAAGCGCATGTGCAGATGTTTGAGAAAAGCTTTTTAATCAGGAGAGACACAGCAGAAGGAGGGAGGAATAGAGGGAGGGAAGGAGCTCCACCTTGATTTGGATGAGTAAGAGCTGCTGCTGAGCAATAACCAGTTGAGCTGGGGAGAAGCTTCAAGGCTGGGTTTATCTGTGGGATCTTCCCTGCCCTGATGACTAGGTAACAAAGCCGGTACTGTTTACCCTCAGCGTTTAACACTTTCCTTCCTGTTATCCCCACCAGCTGGAGCATGTCACAGCTGTGTTTACACCTTTCTATCTCCAAAGGGGATTTGCATTATGGCAGGTGAAAACAGAGGCAAGAGCAGGGAACTATTTGAGTGAGAGGGTGGTTGATTCTGAAACTCGCCTCCTGGACTATCCAAGAAAGGCAAGTCTAAGTTGCCTTTCTTGGACTCCATTTAAAAATAAAACCATACCTTATTTTTGATGATTAAAAAAAAAAACTGCTATAAAGCTAAGATGATAAAAATCATGTGACTATCCTCCCTTCCCCTTCTGGGCCATAGCTACAGGGGAAGACACCCAAGGTTTGTCATTAAAAATGTGGAATGATCTGGATATATCCTTAGCAGGAGAACAAAACCCGAGTTTTGACTTGACTATGCCTTACGAACACTCCCGGCGTGTGGCTCTGGCTGTACATGCACTGCCTGGGGCCTGTCAGAGCCTGTCTGCAGTGTGCTAGGAGCGTGATGCATCACCTCACCATGCCCTGGCAGGCCACCCAGTCAAGTGTGGGGCAGAGTTTTCTGTCTGTCAGCTCAGAAGCGATTTAGCCATGTTCCTTGCACTCTCCCTTTGAACTAACATGTGCTACAGCCTAGTATTTTGGTAGGACCCAGATGTGTTTACCTCTGGAAGCAGCTGCAGCCCTTACAGATCAAAACTGCTTTCTATGAAACATGGTTAAGCAGAGAGGATGTAAAGTATCCTTTCTTCCCATGGTGGATTTTGTTGTGTGGCTGGATCCAAGTACAGACCTCATTGACTCTCAGAGATTTGCTACCGTACTGCAGCTCTCATGGTGCAATGTGACATCCATACTGAGCTGCAAACTCCACAGCATTTTTCTGAATTAATATTCATAAATCAATAATGGCCTAAGTAAAAGAGATTAATAGTTTACATTGCATTGATACACTGTGCCTGAGAAGCATTGAGCTTGCACAGACCCAGACTGGAACACCCACAGCAATGAGCTGCAGCACCATGATGAAGGAGTAGCTCCCCCATGCAGGGGGAGCAGCTGCCCCATGGCACAGACACAGTCCAATGTCCCTGCAGCTGTGAGAGGTCCATCAGAGGCAATAACAGGTCTCTGTGAGAGAGTAGATGTTTTTACAGTTTGGGCCATTGAATTTGAATATTGCTGAAAGCTAAAGCCACCTATGAAGACACCTCAGCTGCTGTTTTGGGTTATGTGACAATCTCACATATTTTTTTGTAAAGTAAAGTAAACTTTAGGGAACAACAATATACCTTGGCTATCCACAAATTCAGTTATCATTAACCTAAATATAATGTTTAAAATGGCATTTGCCGGTTCTGTAACACTGCAATATATAATTTTTATGCATGATTAAAAAAAACAAATTTACATTAAAGCAAATCACATTTGAAGCTCACCCTTACATAGTACACTATGCTGGTACCTGCAAGCTGTCCAAGTCTGCTTATACATGTTCTTCTGTTGCCATAGCTGTGATAGAAATGGGCACAATGACCTCCCAAAGCTTGAGAGAACACAGATTTGGACATAAGATGGTTTTTAAAAGATGGCTCAGAAACACTCAGGAATCTGTCAGTAGACTGTAGACAAGTCCTCACTCAGCTGTCTATATCCAGTCTCTTGCCAAGTTTCAACCTTTCACAAAATGACAGCTTTCTAAGGAATAAGCAAAACAATTTAAAGCGATTTCATACCTGAATTCCAGTATGAAGTCAGGCACTGTCATTCATTTCAGAGCCAATGTTTGTTGAAGACTAAAATGGTCTTCCCTGCATTTAGAATTCTCAGCCATGTTTCAGGTAGGCACTTATGACTGAAGGATTTGTCACCAGTTTCTGTTATAGCTCACCTGTGGATGAATGCATACTGTCACAAATGTTAGAATTGCAAGGTGATACCACAGAGCACATTATCACTCTGTGAAAGAAACTATGGGTGTTTCTGTGTCTTGCCCATCTTTGTCATCCTTAAGTAACAGAACTGCAAGCAATCTTCATGTTCAGTACAAGGGTAGTTTGTGATATCTGAAACAGAAGAGAGGGAGATGCATTCAAAGGCAACAAAATGAACTATCTATCTCATGTAATTCTGATACTGCTGTGGCAAACAGAAGAAAATGTTTGGAAACTTTTGTTGAGGAGTGTGTGAATTGAAGTGATTACTTACCCTCACTGTGCTTTGTCTTTTGCAGTGTACAGCTGGGTGTTAACATAAAAGCAAATGCTTTTTTCCAGCCAAGATACAAATGGTTTTCTCGATGGAAGAAGAAGGTACAAATGATTGACAGCACATTTTCATCCACCTTTAGTCTCCAACCCAGTCAGCTGAGCTCTGTAAATGACTGGATTGACATGGGCTGACCAGTTGTGGCATAGGCATAGGCAGGCTAACTAAATACCTGTCCTATTGTAGTGGATCATAACAGTCACTCCTTGTAAAACATAGCTCAGTTGCCTTAGGAGAGAAATAAAATCAGCTTTACTTAGGTAATTCCCATATGCCACAGCCTTGCTACTTACATTTCTCTGTCAAAGAAATGGCTTTTATTTGCTGTGCATTATGGGTCAGTTGGGAACTGCTACTTCTTTAACCACTCTGAGATTTACAGACATAACATACACACCAAGCACATCTTTAAGAGTTTTGGTCATGAATCTTCACTTTGAGATTCTCCAGCTAAAAGTAGGATTTGGCTGAAGCCAACAAGTTATATGGAAATGACCTCTTCAGTTTTAAATGTTTGATGTGAAATTGATTTGAGAAGCAGGCTGAAATGAAAATGGTGCTCTCCTAGCAACGTTTTCAACTTATTCTTTTGTCTTGATACAAAATTCCAAGTGTGATTTTCCCAAGTTTTGTTTTGCAGGATGTTTTGTCTTTCTATTTCAAATCAGAAGTTAATTTTCAAGTATAATGATCCACCTAAATTATTTTTTAATTATAATTTCTGTTTATTTCCTAGCATACTTCAATCTGTGATCATTTACCAGGGCAGCACACTGTAGGACAGGAGTTGGTTGGCTGTTAGGCTCACAGTTGCATGTGAGTACTCACTCCAAACCTTTCTGGGCTCTCTCAAACTCAGTGAACACTGATTTCTCACACATCACCTAGAGCCTTAGCAAGTTTTAATGCTTACAAAATACTGTGTATTCACAAAGACCTCTGTGGAAAATAGGATGTGTTGTCCACATTCCTATAAATAAATAAAAAGCCACAGTCATGCCAGTTCATCTAGTATCACCCAATCCTGCAAAGATGGTCCCATGAGAAATGTAATTCATGGAAACATTTCTATTTATTAATGATATTACACAATGCGTAGTGCTTATCATTCATTATTATTATTTATCTTGTTTATAGCTATAATATTGATATTGTAAAGCTCTAGGCATGTCTGTATGTTTCCTTCTACAGTCCTTATTATAAATACAGCCTTATTAAATTTATGCATTCAAAAGTCAAAATAAAAAAACCCTTTGTATAATTCTGACAACTCCCAAGTAATTTAAATATAATTTTATAGAGGCAAAATTTGAGGTCATTGGTTTTTTGCCTGGAATGTCTAGATGTTAAGTTTCATAGCTGAAGCAGCTTCACCCACACCTCTGGACACCAGAAAATCCCAGACAAAAGGCTGCTTACTGTACCAGTGCAGACATGTGCCATGAATTCTTTGGACCTATCTTATAAACACACTGCACAGTAAAACTGACACATTCTTGGTCAATGGGATCTACACATATAAAGTGCTGCACCTGTGCAGTCACACTGGCATATACCGTGTTTTGTGAACTCATTGCACATGGATTTCACGATTCCTGTACAGACACCTGTTACAGGAAACACATTCAGAAACTCAGCATCCCTATTTTTGACAAATACATCCTCTGGGTTTGAGTAAACTTTATTATGGTTGTGAGTATCACCTCCTAAGTTCATTTAAAGATCTGTGCAACTTCACCTACTGGCATGGAAAACCCTAGGGTTTTAGGGTGCTGGTCCATGTTCCCAGTAACCCCCACGGCTCTGAGCTGTGGGACCAGTACCTCAGCTCTCTCAGCTGTTGTGCATCTCCTAAAGCATTTTGGTTTCCATAGACATATATGCTTGGTTCATCATTAATTCATAAGTGCTCAATGATCTCAGCAACTGTCTTTGTGCGTGTGTGCAACATTTTCTTTGAGCACGTGGGTGTTTTTGTTTCTAGAGTGCTTATCACCATAACAACCCTCCCTCCCCCCGCAAATGATCTGCTACTACAGTGCCTTGATTTATGTATGTATTTAGTTCCAAAAGTCCTTGTATGCAGGACATAAAGGTCAGGTGAATACTCTTTGAGAATTCTAACTTGTCAATGAATTGTCTAAAAAATTAGTCACTTGTAATGTCAACTAAAAATACAAAATCCCAGTGGGGTGTGGCAGCTGTTTCCCACATCCATGAGACTTAGGCATTAATCATCCCATTCAGGTCAGTTAGCCTTCCCTAGCACTCAGTCATGCACATTTTTGATTGCTCATAACTTCCCCCGAGACAAGGGCCAAGTGTGCTTAGGCTCTCCTGAACTGCTCTCTCGTCTTCAGGGTTGGATTAGGAGTGACCCTGCAGCCTGAAACTCGCTGGATCTGTTCAGGGGATTTTAGTGAGCACAGATTTAGGCTGCAGTTGAATGCAGACTGCTAGGTAGACAAGAGTACAAATTTTCCTTCAGAAGGAGGGCATTATACAAACCCTCCAATTATTTTCAGAGCATCTAGGAAAATCTGAAAGGAAGCAAAATACTTTCCCTAACTGTATATTTAAAATTAAGAGTAATTAAGAGGGAGAAGGGAAGGTGAGGGAAGGGTTGGGGGTGGGGGCCAGGCATGAAACCAAAACCCAAAAGAAACCCATGCAAGGCACCAGAATCCAGGGTGGTAGTTTTATTTAAAAACTGAGACATTTAAGGAAGAGAATAAAAAATAAACAACAGGAGAATGATGAACCTGTCTTTCCAGAACTCAGAAGCCACAGGCTGGTGTAAGACAGCAGTGACTGACAGATTTGCTGTCTGTGAAAAGTGCAGAGGGAGAAAGAGTTGTTCAGGGTACAGAATGTCACCAGCACAGGGCTATAATGTGGGACGTGTAATCTGAGGTTAGAAATAGGAAGGTTTCTAATCACGGGAGAAGTGCAGCCTTCCACTGAAAATAGCAGATGAGTAGTGCATCTTTTTCTCCCTATTTAAAGTTACTGATCAGTATTGGAAAGGTACTTGGTGTAGTTTGATAAAGAACAGGCTTCCCACATCTGAGACCTCTTGTAGATTGTTGTGTACTTAAAATGTTTAGAGTTCCCCCTTAAACTGTGTTACACTTAAGAGGTTTTGGCTTAGCAAAGAACATTCTAGGCCTGGCACTTCTGACAAAAGTGCACAGACATGTTTTGCAGTGTATACTCCAGCTTATTTGACTGGAAAATGAAGCTGTTGCCTCCTGGACAGTCTTTAACTTCATTTTATTAACACTTTACTGATAATCATGTTAAGAAAAGGAAAGAATGGCTATTTGTTTGAGTTTATGAAATTGATCCATGAACCACAAGTACCACCAAGTTTCTACAACCATCAGTTAAAACAGTTTTAATTAAGCCACCACATTTGAAAGGAGTGCCAACATACATTAGTTATCACTTGAGAGTAATGACTAATTGCAATAGCTTTCTCTGGAACATCTTAATTGTGTAACATGCTGGTTATGCTTCTACCCCTCCCAGTACATTCAGAGCCAAGTTTATTTTACATTTGTGCTTTTTTGACAAGTTATGACAATGCTTATAAAAAAGCATACAAAAGACTTAAGTTATGCTAAGTCCTATTACCATACAGTCCTCCTTGTCATTAGGAAAGGTGTCCAATTTCTTATTTTTTTTTATCCATCCCAAATTTAGCTGTGCAAGGATTTTCCAGGCTTGGGAGACTCTGCTGTATTTTGAATTCACTAGAAAGTAGGTACTATCATTACTTATGATATAGGTAAGTCTACACAGTATTACCCACCAGTCAGTACTGTACAGAATAGGAAAAAAAAGGACACATTTGTCACAGGGTTCTCTGATTCAGCAAGAATCATAAATGCAGTTGATTGTATATGCCACAACTGAGCTTGTAACGCAGTTCTGAAGTCTGCAGATGTTTATGCTCTGTAAAATTATAAAATACAGGCCTGGAAGAGACCTTCAGGAGTCACTTGGCTTTTCCAAAACAGTATCACACGCAAGATATAGTATTATCAAATTGAAAAAGGTGTTACAAAATGGAAAGCTATACAATATATAATACAAGAAATATTGGGCATTGCAGAAGCTTAGTTGTAAATTACTTTAGCTTTACACTATGTTGGTTTAGGCGTTGTAAGTTCTATTTTGTACATGTGCATGAATACACATACCCACACGCTTACCCTCTCCTAAGTACTAGGTTAATGAGAGTAAGAAGTAACACAGAGCAACATTTGCTTTCCATCTTACCCATACTCCCTCAGAAATCTGTCTCTGCTACAGCTTCTTCCCCCATAGCTAGAAGAGGAGCTCCAAAAATGAGCTTCTTCCTTCTTCCTCAGCTGAGAAAGCCCTGACAAAGATTATAAACCATAATTAAACCTGCTATAAGCTGCTGCAGGTCCATGATCAATACAGACATGGTTCTGCCTGGCTGGAATACTCCTTTGGAATTGCTGGCTGCAGAAACACTTCAGTAGCTGGCCAGATTAGCCTGAGACAAACGTCTATATGAAGTTTGCATACGTAAACTGCTAGCAGCACTGCTTTTCTATTTTTACCTGTTACCCCTAGTGACTCACAAAGAAGCCCCACGTTTACTAAACTTGGCTACCTATATTTTTAGAAACTTTTGGAGATTTCCCTCCAAAGCACACTGATAATGAAAACACTGCAGTTTTAAAAAAGTAGACAAAAAGAACAGTTTATGTTTCTACTCAGAGATATTTCCTAAATCAGCATCCCTCAGATACACATGTAAAAATATATGTAGTTTAACATCTGAAATTTTGTTGATTCTCTCTGTGACAACATATATTAAATTGTGACTCCATCACAAGTCCTTCAGTGGCCACAAAACCACCAGTGTGACATTAGACACTGTTATATACACCAGCTCCATGTTTTAGAGGAGATCTCTGTCCAACAGCACCAATTGGTGGAAATGAAATTTTATTTTCTCCTTAATTCAAATAGCTAATATTCAATGACCGTCCAGTAACAGGAGTGAGTGAAGATTCTTAAGCAGCAGGTGACTGCGATAGTCTCAGGGAAGTTCCTTCCTTGGGACCGATTTTTCATGGAAGAAAAAGCATTCTTTGGAAGGCTGGGTTTTTTTCTAGTTCCATTTAACACAATTTTGCCAGAGGTGAAAAAAAATGTCTTGCAGGTTGCACTAATGGGTTGTTTAAAATCCCCCCTCTTCCTTTCTAGACTTCAAACACTATCATCTTTATTCATAAGCAAATGTTTGAATAAAATAAGGATGACTCAATTAGTTGGGAGGGAAGGAGCAAGTAAACCACCCAAACAGAATTGACATGAGAGTGCATAAACAACATTTTAGGTAAAAGCTATTTGCTTAAAGACGCCAATGTTTTTCCTAAGTTATTGCCAGGGATAGTAAGAAATACTCTGGCTGAAATAAGGTGGTTTTTTTCAGTGTTCTATAATCACACCAAATGTACATCAGAGGTGTCCCTCTGCTGTTTTGACAGTTGACTGTACTTGGATTTAATCTTTCAATTTAAGTAAGGTGCTCTCTCTGGGGAGGAGTAGTAGTAGGTAGGTTTGATGTTTCCCAGGACTTCATCTTCCCAGTTGGGGAGGCAACAGAAGAAGAAAGCACAACCTATTACAACAACAGTGCTGGCCCAACCAAAGCCATAGGCCCAGCTGAACATATTATCTCCTGTCAGTGGAATTTCTTCTGTGAATTTCACTGGGTAAATGACCAAGCCAATGATCTGGAATGCAGCTAAAGAAAGAAAGAAAAGCAGGAGTAAATGATAATGAAAGTATTACAGTTTCCACTAAAAAAAATGTAGCTGGAGATAACTGCATGTCTTTTTAAGATATGTAAGGATTAGGTTCTGTCCTGCAATCCAATCTGCATTCTTACACAGGTACGTGACTTCTGGTCAAAGCAGATCCCCACACCTATCTGACTGAGGCAGCTACAGCTGACATTGCTAGGTTGTTACAGCACATACCTGCATGCCATGACCAGCCCTGTCCTACAGCCAGGCACTCTGAGCCCTGTCCTACAGCCAGGCACCCTGAGCCCTGTGGAGCCAGTTACCTCCCATAGTCCTGTTGCTCCTCCTCCCATCAGAAAGGTGGAAAGAACCAGGGGCTCTCAGCTCCCAAGTCTTAGCAATCTGACATGCAGGGTCAAAGGTGTTGGTTGCCCCCATACAGTGCTTTTGGGAATGTGAACTGACAAAGGCCACTGGAGCTTCCTTAACCATTATCCTCTCAGAGTGCAATTCAACATTCCCTTGTTCCCCATGAAAGTGAGTCATAAACCAGACAAAGAGAGCTAATTTCATAAGGGAGGCTCCATCTAGCATGTTTTTCTGCTGATGCCTGTTTTACATCTAAAATAACCTTGTCTTTGTGCCCAGCCTTACCAACAACAAAGAGCAGTCCTCCAATTCCTCGTACAAAGTTGAAGCGGAGTATCTCAATCGAGAATGCAATGACTGCAAGGGCAAAACAGATGACCAGGATCACAAAGCCAACGAGGTATGTGGCAGCTGCTGCTCTCCCCCATCCTTGAAGAGAAAACAAGAAAGATGTTACAAACAGCAGTACAATGCTGCAGGTCATTGCAGCCCTTTGGTGTCCTTTTATCATTTTTGATTGAAATCCTTTAGTGTAAGAAGCAGGTTCTTATGCCAAAGCAATACTGGATGCCTCCAAAGTACACAGCTGCAGAGCAGAGAGGCACCATCATTGCTGGAGCAGTATA
The DNA here is from genome assembly GCF_000695815.1 of Acanthisitta chloris. NCBI lineage: Eukaryota > Metazoa > Chordata > Aves > Passeriformes > Acanthisittidae > Acanthisitta > Acanthisitta chloris. The sequence continues at coordinate 7,360 of NW_008670756.1, read as the reverse complement.
GAACTCCCTGCCCACTCACTTGTCTTGCTGAAAAGAGGGATATAGTGCAACATAGAATAGAGGTAACACCTCCAAACTCTTGTCTATAAGACACCCACAGACATCTGAGCAGATCAGCACGCAACTGCTGACAATGCACTTTATCGTTACTATTCCTGTTCGACATGCAAGTTTACAAAACCACTTCCATGCACAGGGAAGTGTGAAAGCAGACAAGAGGGTGCCACCACGGGAGATAACTGCTGGAAAATAAGAGTGCTGTCAGCATAAAACTTCTTCCTGTTTGTTTCTGACAAAAATAGTGACCATGGAGCAAAATTAGCACTACCAAAAAGAAATAAATTTGGAATAGCTGCGAAGATGACAAAAAGATGACAAAAAGAAAGTTCTTGATAATAAATATATATTCACAGCTAAAATGTAGCAGGTGGAAGAAAAACAGCAAAATCTGAGTTAAAAGTACAAGAGTCCTCTTTGAATCATTACTATGACATTTGATGGAGCAGGGTGATGGGGATTGTTACGATCAAGCACTGCAGGCTGGAGAGGCTCAGGCATGAAGTAACTGGCCTTATTCCAACAGAGCAGCACCAGCAGCCAGAACTCACCCACCGCAGGCCAGGGCCAAGGCAACAAAATAGTAAGAAAACCTCCCAGAAAAACAGCCAGCAATTCCACTTTTGCAGTAACACAGACTTGTGGAAAGGCCTTCACAGACCCTGATCTCTTCAGAAACCAAGCAATTCAGGTAAGCCCAGTGCAAACAACTACAAGCAAAGGTGTTCCTGCCCTGGAGGCAGGACACCTGCCCACAAGGGCTAAACCATACTGGCTGGTGCTTTGTTTTCCAGTTGGCTGTCATCACAATTCAATTCCCACATCTACATAATGTGAGTTTCTACTTTCACACACTCAGACAGAGGTAGGGTCAGATCCTGAGCTCCCACTAATGTAGGAATAATGAGGGCAGTGAGATCTAGGTCAGAACATTTAAAAAAAAAATCTCTTTCATCAGAGCTGTCTATTCCAACACAGTTGAAGCAACTCTGGAGATACCCTGCTTTAAATGTAGCCTCCAATCTTTCTGTGTAAAAATTAAGAGATAGAAGGTGGTAAAACAGAGAAACTTTTCCTAAAGAGTTATAATCCTCCACCTTAACTCATGCACTCTACTAGTTGCATAAATGGGAAAAAAATATTAATTTGAGACAGAGAATGCAGTAAAATTATCTCAGACACCTCTGCTACATACATCAATTTACTATCTGAAAGCAAAGCATTTTAATTTGATCTGTTTTACTGGTGTCTTTCCCCCTAATTCCAACAGCAGAAGTGAAATACAGCAAGTAGTTGGGCCATCACCTGGCCCAAAACTCCCAGCCACCACTGCTGCCACCAGAAAACAAAAATGCTGACATAGAAAAGGTAAGGAAAAAGTTGGGGTTTTTTCCCCTTTGCCTTTTTGGAGCTACTCAAGACAGCAAAAAGCTTTTCAAACTAGTTCTCCTTCAGCTAGCTGTGCATGTTTCCTGCCCTTTCCCTAAGGGAATGCTGAGGGGAAAGGAGGGAGAGAAGATACCTGATGAGCATCTGAAGATTAAAGCCAAGTCAGAGATCTGATAAAATCTTTTAATACAAAATATTCTCTGATGTACCTAACACACATGTTGGATATTGTCTCCACAATAGGATTTCCTTAGTAATAAGTAATATAAAGGAATATGTAACCATTACACACAGCCAACCCGGGAAAACTGATTCAGACCAAAAGATCTGGGAAAGCTATTTATCAATATTAGCCCTATTAAGAAATAAAGCACAAGAAGAAGGGACACTTAGTTACCATAGCACATCCCCTTTCAGATGCATTATGTATGCTGACAAGGTGTAGGAAGCCAAATCTGGGATCTGTTTGATAAAATTTAGGTTGCAAACTCAAATACACCTTCAGGTTAGACACCTTGAGGTTTGGTGCAACACAAGCATGACTGGAAGAGACACAAGCCAGAATGCCCACAGTGCTCTCTGTGCCATTTTAATATCATCTGTCCGTACTTTACAAGTGTAACAAGCTATTAAATACAGGCCAGCTCTGGCTTTTCTCAGAGTGATTTATTTTCTCATGTCTGGCAATATGAAAATGATGAGACATATAGCTGCAGGAGATACCTTGTCAAGAAGATTAATACCAAGCTCAGCTTTGTTTCAGTGTTCAGAAACAGGGCAGCAGTAGGAACCATCATTATGAAATTCAGTCAGTTTTGTGCCCATGTGTTACAGAGCTCAGTGCCAATGACCCTGTACATTCTTCTCCTTCTGCTGGATTATCTTTTCAGCAGTTAACAGCAGGTTGATGCTGACAAGCCCTGATAAGGCTGAGTCATAGGTGCTAGCCACAGTACTAGCTGGGTGTGCTCTGGGCTGGACTGGTGTAGTAGTCAGGCATTGAACAACGAGCCTGCCACCTGATCCCCTGTGGGAACCACAGGAAGAGCAACAAAAACCTCTGCACTTATATACACACACGATGTAAGAGAAATCTAAAAAAAAATAATTAACCATTAAGTCTTTGTATAAGTGAGTGATGGGAGAGATTGGGTTGGGAGGCTGCAGATTTCCCAAGGATAGGGTGCAGCCCTGGCATGTTCCTTATCCCCATGAACCATTGCTACCCTCACCAACAGGGAGAGCTTTCAGCGCAGGGGCTGCTGCAGGGCTCAGACTGAAACTAATGTTTCTCCAAGCAGGATCCCCCTCATCTCTTTACTTATCAAGTCAGGCTTTCCTGGCTCCTTTTCCTTCTAAAGGCTTCTGAGAGTTGATCAAGTCCCCACAGGAACCCAGATCTGTCTCTGAAAGATCCTCCACCTACAGCTCCCAGCTGCTGAGAGGGGAGAGTTTGCTGGAGAGACCTGCTCACACTCAGAGAATGACAGAACAGGCCTCGTTTCTAGCAGGTCTGTGCTCAGAAGTACCATGTAATCACAAGGCATTTAGCCAGCATTTCAGTTTTCCACAAAAATAGAAAATTCTCAGGTCCATTCATTTGGCAGAGAAAGTAACTGTTGTGCAAAATAAGCATAAATATGGTATCTGTTCATGAACTCAAGCAATAATGCCACAGTAATTTGGAGCTGCATAGATAAGGAGGTGGAAGAATAGGAGAGGAAAAAAGCAGAAAATAGTTGGAGGTATTAGGGCTCCCCAGGTCAGATTTGCCTCAAATAAATGTCAAGCTCTTTGCATCTAATCAGCAGAAAAGTATTTATCAATTAGGTGGTGTTGAAAGAACATTAAAAAAAACCCAACTGTTTGAGAGCTGAAGGTCTATAATTATTAGGAAAGATTAAGAGAATTATTACATAGCATTACATTACATTAATGATTACTATGGAAAAGAACTAAGCTGCAAATGTATCATGCAAATAACTAGGAGAGGTCAGGATTGCTTAACGATGAGCACCAGTAATGTGATGAAATTAAAAGAAAGCATGCAACAAAGCCTTAGTGTTAGGCGTATTTCCTGATTTCATTTGGCCGTGCCTCAGCCTTACCAGGGAAGAGATGGAATCTCTACAGAGTAGTATATTTAAATCTAGATCTTCCCTTTAGAAATTAATAAAAGAACTGGGAAAACAGTCTTGCAGGAAGATGAACTGCTACAGGATTTGAAGTAACAAGCCTTTCTCATCTTTGTTCACTTCCAAAAGCAGAAGCTAGTTTGTTAGCTTATGAATAGCTGGAATATTCTACCCTACTTCTTAGGGTGTAAGTTTTTATCATGACGTGCATAGATGAGGCATGTTTTTATGCTGTAGCTGTAACATTTTTCTCTATAGAAATGGCAGCAGCAATTCTTGTTTGGCCTTGAAAGCCCATTACATAGAATCTGCAAAAATATCTGCCTCTGTTTATGAAATAGAGTAGTGGACTGCGAGCAAAGGAGCACTGTCAGTACTATTTTCTTCCTCAGATAATGTACAAACTTCCATGGTAGCATGACTGGTAAAGGGAAGCTATGTGTATACCCATCATGAGCACAGAAGAGTCCAGAATCAAAGATTTGCTGAGAGGGCTGGTTGGAAATTAATACTGGGAATCACGACTCTGATTTGGCTTTAGGAGTGCAAGAAAAGCAAGTGCAATACTACCAAATTATTTAAATACAAACCCTCTAGTACAAACTTTGCTTCAGCCAGTTGGCTCTGCTGGAAGCTGAGAGAGACAATCCTATACATTTCCAACTTTAAAAGTTTCTGGATTGTTAGCGGTGGAAGTGGACCTGCACAGGAGCCAGCAGAGTGCCCCGGCAGGGATGCCAACCTCACCTGTTCACTGGGACCTTTTACTGCCGAGTTCAGTAAATGTTTTCTGGGTGTGGGCAGGGACACCAACTGCTACACCTCTCCCACTAGCATTTCCTGAGTGCCTGCACTTGGCTGACACGATAAATGGTGTTAGTTGATCTCAAATACATCCTGACATTGTAAATCTGACAAAAGCATGCCTGAATAGAGATGTACGAAAAAGATAAGTGTACATCTAACATTCCTCCTTTATTTACCTGGCCCCTCAGTGAAGTCGACACATGCACTCAGCCTCACCAAGAATCTGTGGTATCAAAGTCCACACCTCTAGGGACACAGGTACAGTGGCACAGCTGCAGTGAAACATGATTCACAAAGGCTGGGCTCCTACTTCTAGGTTCCACCTCTTTTTCTTTTTTTCTTTCTTTCTTTTTTCGTTTTTTTTTCTGGCACTTACTATGGATCAGATGAATGCTTCCCTTTTTCTACGTTAGCCATTGTGTACTTAATGAATACCAAGTGGCTGTTAGGAATATAAGAAAGAGTTAACCTAATGGAGCTACCTGTACTGCACACATACACACCCATCTTTTACAGTGCTAATTCAAAGCAAAGTCGCTGGGACCACTCATTCAGAAACAGGAGGACACAGCCACCCACAAATATTGCTCTTAAATTCAGTTTCATCACTATAAAGACAACAACTCTCTCCAAAAAACACATGGCAAATAATCCTTATCATAGCTGATGACTTACTGATATGTTTTAAACACACTCAACAGTTTAATCCTGCAATGGTCCAGACTAAGTCATCTTGAGTCATATTCTAGTGTGGTACAGCACCTCTGTGTTACAACATTTTGATAAAACACAGACGCTGCAGCCAGGGTGCTTCCCAGACACAAACCAGTGCAGAACTCTAAACAAAACCCTTTCCTTGCCTCCCTATCAAATGACATCCTACACTTTTTCCTTGTCACTTCTTACCCCTCATGGGGCACTTGCAAATGTGCATTAAGAAGCAATGCAGTTTAGGAGACACTCTTATTTGCAAATCTTTGTTTATCTGTTCATGCCCCTTTCCCTCAATTTAATATAAGTGACTTGTCTGTTTTTTCTCTTCCTCTTCTTAGTACGCATGCCACAGCTCAATTGAAAAGTTGTCTAATGGAACTTTCTGTTAATGGAGATCCACTCTGAAGTCTTCATCTCATCAGGAGAGGTACAGAATGGTTATTGCATACTTTACTGCATGCAAAACACAAGTTATGCATCTCAATTAGTCAACTTTTATTTTCCTGCAGCAATGCTGTAAATGCCTGCTAGGCATTTTTTCCTTTGCAAATGCTCTCACCTATTTTGAGACTAATTGCATCAGCATAGAAAAAAGAAAACAAAATAAATCAAACCTGAACTCATATGTTACATCCTGTCTCTAGATGTAAATACTATTTGAGTAGAGAGTGGCATTAATGTAATGAAAATTTGAGAAGAGGCAAATGGGTATAAATAAGCCAAGGATTTAAACAAATTTTGAGTTAAATAAGCCGAGGCTTAAATAAGTGAAGTCGAGGTTACTATTCTTCTCTGTCAGCCTGTTAACTAGAAAAAACAGCAGAAAATTACTTTTGCCCCACAACGCCGAGGGCTGACGCAAAGCACACACCCATCAGTACTCAGGGACGTGAGAAGCAGTGTCACTACAGGAGAAAACAAATTGCAGCAGCTGTACTATGTTAGCACTTCTTCCCTGTGCGATGCAAATTTCAGCAACTCTGCACTAGCTTTTCTTCTCTGTCTGATGGAGGAGATGGATTTCTTTTTATCTCACTAGCCAGATTTTTCCCACCTACAGTAAAGCCTGAAGTCATCACCCAGCTACGAAATGAAGCCACTGCTCTAACAATATATTCATGATTTAGTAGCTTATGCATGAGCATTTGCAATGAAAATCTTCTGGAAGTCAGTCTGCTGTGCTCAGGCAGCAAGGGATCAATGCAGGGAAGCAGTCCCGGTTGTCCTGGCTGAAACACACCCTTCCAGCTTCCCAGTCCCTAAAGAACCCTCATCCAGGATCCTTAGGCGGGTCTGCTTATGTGTCCAGAAATATTTTGTTTGAGGGAAAAGCAGATGTAATCAGACCCACGTGTTCTACCAATAAAACAAAAAGTCTCCACAGAAAAACAAAAAGTCCCCCAAAAGACCCAGAAACTGAGAGTGTGCAGTAAGAATATTACACTGGTGATGCCAGATACAGAAGCAGCTCAGCAAGTTAAAACAGAGGCACAATTATCCCCTGATTTAGGCCCCAGTGCAACCAAGAGGTATACAGAGGAAACGACTTTTTTTCTGCCTGCAATCCCACATCAAGCCATTTTAAGCTTCCCGTCAGGAGACTTCCTAATAGCCCCACTTCCTTGGCCAA
>NW_008670756.1:0-592 GCF_000695815.1 Acanthisitta chloris | reverse complement strand
GGCTGGGGAAAGACCATCGTACTACTATCTTGGTGTGGTTCTGTATGAAGGTTTCCAGGCTCACCATCTGACCAGTGAGGCCACCAGCACAGGGAGGGGAGTTGGATAGTGCCAGGCAAGGCTGTTGGGACTGCAGCCTGCTGAGAGTTGGAGGAAAGCAAACTGATGAAGGGACTTGTGGCCAGCTGGCTCTTCTACTTTGGTTGTAAAGTGACTTCAAAAAAGCCTTCAAACTTCCAAAATATCAACACCCTGGCTTCTCAGTGTTGTGAAAAAAAACCCAAACCATCACTTTGAAGCAGTCTAGACCCGTTTCTTTGCTGGTTTAAGCCCTGAAATAGCGCAAGTACTGCTTCTGCAAGGGGAAACTCCATCCCAGGTAGCAGCTGCTCCACAACAGAGGTGGGGAAATGATCCACGGCCTTAGCACCCACAGCTAAGTCCCTCCAAAGGTTCCTCACTCACCGTAGTCCATGAGAGATTCGCAGTTCCAGTTGAGATCACTCTCACCCCGCGTGCAGCTCTCCCATAGCGATGCTTGTTGTACATAGGGCTCCGACTCAGACTCTAGCCAGCCCCGGCCCGCCAGGGC
>NW_008670755.1:0-1956 GCF_000695815.1 Acanthisitta chloris | reverse complement strand
GGGGGCAAATTCCCACTCCCGTGCCCGGGTCGAGAGACGAGAAAACCGAGCGGAGGCGGCGAACCGGGAACGGCTTTCCTACGGCCCTTTGCCCTCCTAGCCACTCACACGCGCGCACCGCGCACCATTGCCCACCGACACAGCCTTTCTCCTCGCACCTGTGCCTGATGTTTCTCACCAGCAAATCTCTCCTCTCAGTTCTCAGGACGCACCAGATTCTCAGGAAGGAAGCTCCCAGCGCTCCCCGACAATGGCAGGTAAGAGCAAAAGCTAAGGAAAATGCTGCTCGCTCCGGGCCAGGGCACTGGGAAGCTCAGGGATGGAGCCTCTCTGCACGGTTTAGTTGGGACACTGAGGTCTTCCTCTTAAAAATGACTGAAATGACTTCAGTAAGCGATGCCCGGGAAAAATCTAGTCTCCCCAAACACTGTCCAAGTGCTCTCAGCTCCACCAACGTGAAACAGATTTGCAGCTTTGCATAAGCAATCTTAGGACCTCTGGGAGCTTGTAGCATGTGCAGCCACTGAGCTCCCTGTTTGCTGAGAGCTCACAGAGACACAAAGAGAGAGACAACTGCTCCTGATATTCCAGAGTAAGGTATGGAGCAGAGCTTTAAAGAATTTACACACACGTTGAATTTATGATAGCGTTTTGACAGAAAGATTTAATAGTCCTTTTGCGAAGCTGTTGTTTCATGGATGCTCTGCACACTGGAGAAAAAAATCACCCCTGCTATTCTAGGTTAAAAATGCACTGCTTTTTCTTCACATATTCAGCTCAGTTTCTCTTAGTTATCCCTGTCACTTAGCAGGTGGTGCACTAGGCTGTGTATGTAGAAGCTCTGCCACAGAGAAACTGAGCTCAGGAGATGCCTGAGATTTTGTGTTGGCAGTCTTGATGCAGGGCAGTGCAACCTGCTATGGAACACACAAAGGGTCCACTGAGTTCCACCTAGGAAAGTCCAGTCAGTGTAGCACAAAATGGCTGGGTTGGGGGCATTCACTCAATTAATGAGTTTGGATTCATTCAGTTAGTGCCTCAGAAGTCACTCATTGCTTCTGAGCAGGAGTCAAATGCTGCCACTGTCACACTGTTTTCACTAATTTTGTGCTGCTTGCAAAACATGCTACAGAAAAAGCAAGGACCAAGTCCTGGCTCCACAAACTGTTCTGTATCTGCCTCCTATATTCCCAGTTGTCTTCTGGTTTTCTTTCTGTCTCCAGGGAAAAAAGTCCTGATTGTCTATGCACATCAAGAGCCCAAGTCCTTCAATGGATCTCTGTTGAAGATTGCTGTGGAGGAACTGACCAAGCAGGGCTGCAGTGTCACAGTGACAGATTTATATGCAATGCAGTTTGAGCCACGAGCAACAAGAAATGACATTGTTGGTAAGACTTGCCAAAGTACACCTTTTTCAGCAATAGTGACTTGTAAGCCCCTCTTTAGGTATCAGAAGGCTGAAAAAATCTCCCTGAAGCCTTCTCCATACAGAAAAACCCCAAATCTCAGTCTGTCTTCAAGGAGAGGTGCTCCAGCCCTCAGATCATTAAGAGATTAATAAGAAACTTATTCCATTAATAAGAAACTTACTAATGACCAGGTTTCAGCATTTCTAAATCTCTATTCCTGAACATGAACTTTGTCTCACAGTGAGTGATCTGCTAGTTGACTCAGCAGAATGAACATATATGTCTGATTCAGACATACTTGAATCAGCTCATTCAACTGCAGTGAAATCAGCAGAGAGAGCTAATACTGGTTCCCCAGCCTCTGCTGAGTTTTCCAGTTACAGAGCCTGAAAAGCAGCTCCATAGTGCTTGTGAGAGCATCACGGTCTCAGGAAACCCTAAAGCAGAGGCAGAAAAATTGCAAAATTCTCTCACATTATCCACCTGCATCACAAGAGTCCTGAGCCAAGCTCAGGTCCTCGTATTGCACTTCCTATGTTGCTACAGG
>NW_008670754.1:27189-35827 GCF_000695815.1 Acanthisitta chloris | reverse complement strand
CCTCCCAGCAGGAGCTGACACCTCTCCAGGGCTGCTGGGAGCCCTTGTGGCAATAATAGGCGCAAGGCCTGGGGGAGTGTCCAAGGTGTGCTTGCTCAGTGCTCCTGCCACCTCTCTTTTTTGCCTCCACAGGTGGAGACAGTTGAGTACATACACAGCTACTTCAGGACTGTGCTCAAAGTCCTGAATTTTGTTCTGGAGCAGCAGTGCTTAAGTCAGAGCTAAATAAGGAAGCAGAATACAGTAGCTGTGGTATTGCTAACAGTTTCTTGACAACTGTGAGCTGCAAGAGCAGGCAGTGTTACCCCAAGTAGGTTGTGGGTTTAGGTTATGAGCAGTAGAGGGAATGAGGATTTGTTCCATCCTTACACTCTTGTCACCTGGTCACAGTTCCTGTGAGTCCTTGGCTGTGCCACACGCCTTGGCACCTGCATGTCAATAATGAATATATTTATCACTTCTCAGCAAGATGAGGATACTGTTACCTTTCAGCTTTGGGCAGACTCATGCTGGAGAACGAACTACTTTCCTTAGTTCCAGTATCCTATCCCTTACTGTGTGCACTATCAACATCACATCAACTTTCTGTGAAACTCGCTGGCATTGGCTACATCATTAGGTCTGTTATCTCTGTAGAGAGTGATATTAATGTGATTGATGCCTTCTAAGGAGAACAGGTCATACCATGTCTTGGAATTTGTTAAATCCATTATGCATGTCTGATTTTCCCTTCCTGGTGCATTAGAGTGCTTTCCTAAACATCCTAAATTCTTTTATTAAAGACTTAACTAAGTGCTGCTGATTAGCCTTGGTGTTACCTGCTTATAGAGAGAAAAAACAATGCATACAGTGCAGAAGAATAAAGGCACTCCCCTCATTTGCTCTTAGCCACAGCTGCATGAGCATATGGCACCATTTCTGGTTATGGTTCCAGGTGGAAGAAATCCTGCAGTTTATGATTCAGCCCAGGACAGATTTGTGTAGTATTAGCAGTTCCCAGGTAGGCTTCAGGAAGCTTGGCCTGGTGTAAATATCTCCCACATGTGCATCCTCGAGAAAACAAATTTATTTCCATAAACTGTCCTACACCTGAAAGTGGTCAGACTTGAGACTGCTTCAGGGCCAGTTCCTTTTCCAGAAGAGTCAAGAACAAAGGTAAGCAGCAGCTGTAGCACAGCTGGTGCTCCTTGAAGGAGTGAGTTTGTCCGTACTGTGTCTGGAACACCAAATACTGGCCTGGGATCTTGACACTGCATTAAGTGCTAGCTTTTTTGGTACTGGAAGAGATTTGTTAACAACCAAGCTTATTACTTGGTTTCTACTCTAAGCAGTTTTCTACTTCAAAATTGTCAGTTATGGTGATGCCTGAGTATGGCCTGAGATTTGGCTGATAAGAAGCACCAAGCTTATTACTTAGTTTCTACTCTAAGCAGTTTTCTACTTCAAAATTGTCAATTATGGTGATGCCTGAGATTTGGCTGATAGGAAGTAAGCAAGGCACTGCAGAGCTGGAGACTACTCCACAAAGTTTATCTGCCCTCTTGTACATGAGGCTATGTGTTGAGGAAACAGAGGCCTGAAAAATAGCATATGAATAAATGATACAGATTAAAGGCTTCTCAGAAAGTAGCATTAACTGTAGTGGTCAGACTGATGTCCTGTCTTCTCTGGTAGGCAAATGAAGCCACTGCAAGGTGCACATGCTCCAAAGTTCATTTTGCTCACAGCCTGCATTGGTAATGGACAACAGTCATGGGATTGAGTGTTGTAGTCTGTATGCTCAGCCCTTGATATGGGGTAATGACTACATCAAGCCCTGTGCAAACAAATATGTAATCTGCCTAGTCGAACCGGTATACTCTTGTATTTGTTGGGCAAGGTGGCTGTACTTAAGTTGCAAAACTCCCTTTTTCAGTGCAGATCAGGGATTTGTAAGCAAGCGTAGCCAAAGGAACTGAAATGCTGTAGCATCTTGGCTCAGTTGCCAGGTGTTTCTGAGACTTCAGCTAGTGGTGCTGCACATCTTGAAGTTAGGTGTCACATCACTGCAGTGCATTTGTCAGGGAGGGCTCTTGATTGCCAGCTATGAAGGGCTCCCCTTCTATTCCTCCGTGGACCATAGGTCACGTGAAGCCATGCAGCCATGGACCAGAGAAATGTTCTTCTGCCATGTGACCTGCATTGGTATCTGCCCAGAATCCCACAGAGCTCACGAGTCAGCTTGCTTTCTTTCAGCATCTTTGGAGGTTGGTCTGCACTTGAAGCTGGTTCATTTAGACATAGGTCTGCATGCTCTCAGGCCATAGACTGAAACATTAGTGCTGGATTTTTTGTGTCATGAGTAGCTGGTTTTATGTGAAGCCACTGTGCTGTAGTCTGATCCTTTGCTTTCTGCACCATTCCTGAAGGTCTTAACAAGCTTTTTACCAGCACAATGAAAATTAAATCATCATGTCTTTTGCAGAGGCTAGGTGGGACTGCTTGGGTCTCCAGTTTCATTTTTGCATCTAGTGAGGAAGAGATCTGCTCTGTGAATTACCATATATCCTTACACTAGAAAGGTGGAAGTTTCAGTTTCAGAAAATGCTGTTCAAATCCTGGGCTGTGTGTGGCTTGATTGACAGAAAGGTAAAGGAGATAAAGCTATATTTAATCCAATTTTGCAAATAAACCCCTTATCACAATCAGTAACCAAATCCTCTGATGGATATCCATATGCTGGGGTTTTGAACACCCAATTGTTTCTTCATAGTGAAAGCTGACACTTGTCAGTCTGCTCCCAATTAATGCCCTCCTACTTGACTTTGTCTGTTATGTCTGTTACAGTGGCCTTCCTGAAATTCAGTATGTTTTGCCTTAGAATAGGAAGTAATTGTTCTGTGATACAGGCTGGTAAAATGCTGCTCAGAATGATAAAAGTAGAGTAAAAGAAAATGCAGCAGAAGGTAGTCTCAGGGTGAAAAAAAAGTAAATGATAACTAAAATTTCCCTGAAGTCAGAGTAATCAAGGCAAGACAGGACCATTTACTGAGCTAATCTGATTGGTTTATATATCAGACCACCAGTTTTTAGCTGTTTGGTTTCCATATTCAGCCTAATAACTTGCATTTAATGCATTGGACCTGTACCAAACAAAAGTGTGCAACAGAACCAAAGCTCCACAACTCTGCTAAGTGCTGATGCTCTATGAACACTTACATCTAAACCACAGAATGCATCTGGGAAATGGAATTTGCCTTGTGGTACTGCTTTGAGTAAGGAAGACAGTTGTGCATTCACTTGTTATGTGAAATATTTCATATGTTGCTTCTGCTGATGCCTTTGGACAGTAGACTTTAGCCATGTATTTTAACATGAGGGTCAGCTCTTCCTTTTGTGATTTTGAGTTGGTTTTGGTCTTTGATAGTCTCAAGATGATATAACAACTAAAGGATAGGTAAGTGAAAGTCCACTGGTTTAATTAAGCTGTAGCTCTTCCCAACCAGCAGATCTTCACAGAGGGCCTAGTGGCAGGTGGGTTGAACTTTGTTCCAGCCTCTTTCATCGAGCCTGAAGGAGCAGTAATAGAGTGCATGACTACAGCAGATACAAGTCAAAAGAGGTGTTTAAAGGTGTACTAATGAGTCCATTGAAATGTAAGTGGCCTTACTATAATCTGCCTGCCTCTTTCCTTTTCTGAGAGATCACCCTTAATGTTCAATTTGGACAAACCAGCCAATCTTTAAATAGAAAAATCACATTTTAAATAAAAAGAAAAAAATCACAGTGGGCTTTGGTTTTTTTCATTCTTTCACTTCCAAGATGCATCACAAATATTGAGATCCTTGAAACATGCTGTTTTCCATAGCAGCACAGCACTGGATGTAAGACCAGTGCTTCCTCATACTGGAAACTGTCCAAAAGAACTGGAAAGGATCAAAAAGTCTTTCTTCAATCACAGGGATGTGACAACAGCTTCAGCAGTAGGATCAAATTGGTGTTTGTTTGTTCAGAGTTAGTTTCCTAGCAGTGCAGCCTGTTTTGCTGAGAATTGTAGGAATAGTCAACCTTCATCAGACATACTGATGGGGATACAGCCTGAAGTGATCCTGTCCAACTATGGCTATATAAGGAAAAACTCATCATCTTGGCTGTGAAACACTGCACATTGAAAAACCAGGTCTAAGTTATTGATGGAAAACATACTGCTTGGAAAGGAAAGAGGAAATTTGGATAATGTGTGAAGATCACTACACATATGTAAGTGAATAACAGGCAGTACCAGGCAATATAGCTCATCACCAGCAACTACAGGCCAGTAACTATGTGAGTTCAAGAAACCATGAGAAAAACATTTAGTCTGACATAAAATAATTAGAACTATGCAAAGATGTTCCAGTGGGAATTGTAGATCTTGTGTTACTATTTGGAAGGGAAAAACAAAGAATACTGCCACAAAACTGATTTGGTTTGAAACCTTCCTTGCTCTCATCACTAGCTCAAGTCTGTTATCAAGTTAGATCACACATTTTAACGGCGATAGAATGAATGAACACTGCCTGACTTGAGACATGTTCCTCTAACAGACAAAGAAACTAGCAGCTAAATTTGCTTGCTTCAGAGGATCTGTCAAAGGTATTCAAAAGCATCCTGCTGGACTCATTTTTGCCACAAGAAAGGAGTAGTTATTATGTGGTTCTCTGCTGTCTACAACATTTCCTTTCTCCTAGGTCAGCATTTCTTTCTTCTATTAATTGAATCCAGTGTTAACCTTTCAGAATATGAAAGACACATCCAGCATTATGGCAGCAATGTTTTCCTCATCCTCAGCCATGGTTTATTAAATCTAGTAAAACACTCAGTATCTAAAAATTAGGTGACTAATCCCTGCATTGGACTGTAAAACCTGAAGTTTAGTATCTGGAATGCACCTACAGGGGAAGAATCTTCCTGGAGGGGGAGGGATCAGACAAGATCCAAAATTAACAGGGTGGTGAGTAAGGTGCAATCAGACTCCAGCCAGCAGAAAAGGGCCTGAAAGCCACCTCACTTTCAGAGGTGAATCTGCTTAGGCAGGTTTGTGGAGCTAAAGGTATTGTGCTTACAGTCTGTTGTGATCCTCAGCATAAAACTCCCCCTGGAAAGGAGGTGATTGACATGCTCCATCAAAGAAATTATCTTTGTGCAGGAGCTGTGACTTCCATGTTTTTACAACAGTGGTGAAAGTACCTGCCCAAGGTCAAAAAGACACCTCTCATCCTAAAAATGCTCAGATGTGTATCTTTTCAGGAAATTCTTTAGCTCTCTACCCATCAGCAACAGCTAGGCTGTCCCTTCTGCTGCATCTGTTTAGAAAACTCAGAATTTGTCAGGGTGGAGAAAGAAAAAAAACTTCACAGGACAGCAGGTGGGGAGGACCAGTTTACTGACCTCGTTCATAGGGCAGGCATTTCCTCCCACCCAGTACTGAGGTCAGACCCATGTTACACTGAATGTCTGCCCAAGAGAGCACAGCCAGAAGCAATGACTTAACTGCTAAACCTGGAGCATGGAGTTACTGCTCCCAGCCCTCCCAGTCTGTATGGATTCAGGGGAAGCTGGAGTGGGCATCTCCTTAACATTGCTGCATGTGCAGCAAAGCAGGGGAGGAAAAGGGTCATTTGAGAAGTACTTCTCTGCACTACTTGCTTTGGGAGAAAGACTTCTGAAAGTAAAGGGCTTTAAAGCAAAGAGTTGGGTATGAGTCAGGGAACTATGGAGCTGAGGGCAAGAAAAAGAAAAGAAGAAATGGCTGGAAAAGAGCAAAGCACCAGTAGAGGGATGAAGAAGGCAAGAGGTAGGAAAAACAAAGATACCAGTGTTGTAATACAGTGCTGTCCTTTCTTACCTTAACTCATAAAGACAGTATTTATTTGTTTTTACCCCCAAATGAATGAAACGTCATTTTCTGTTTTGTTATTGTTTTGGAGCTTTTTTTCCTCTATAAACCTGCATTATTTCTTTATCTGCATTAAAATGAGTTCATTCTTTATGTAGTAATTTTGAACCCTATTGGCACATCTTTTTCTCCATGTATGCCAGCTATTCTTACCTTAATTTGCAGCCCCCTGTCCCTGGTGATCTAAGATACACCAACGGATGAAATATACTTGTCCCTGGTGATCTAAGATACACCAACAGATGAAATGTACCTTTAGAAGTGCTCCAGTGTGCTCTGAAATTCCCTTCATCTGACCAGGTGTTTCAAAAGTGAGATTCTTAACACTTCTTCACAAAAATACTTAGCATACCTTTAATTGTGCTAAGTGGTATATATTTATAAATGTGTTTGTATTCATAAAGAAATGGAAGAATAGGAGATTTCTGACTTGTTAACCCCCTTATTTGAGGTAGAGCCTTATTTGGCACCAGCAGTACACTCTCAATTTGCTTCTTTCTCGTTTTCCCACAGGCAGCCCTAGGTAAAGGGGTACAAAAGCCAGCAGACATTTTGGGTCATGTCCTGAGCTAAAAGCAGGGCAGTGGCCACAAGAAATGTGTGGGGCCTTTGTAGCTGAGCACCTCTCCTTCCTCTCTGTCACCTGCTCTCCAGAGGCAGGAGCCACACCGGCCACTGTGCATTGCATTCAGCTAGCCCAACACAGTTAGAACTTGCTAGATAAAGCATAGCTGCACCTTATGGCAACTATCTCACAGGGTCATCTCCTTTGGGAGCACCCTGCTCTGCTTTTGGCAAGTCACTGAGCTCATCTAAATCAGCAGGTTGTGTTTGGAGGCAGCAGGCAGCAGCTGGCAAGCTCAATCAGCAAGAGTTTGGCTAGAAGTGTCAATATTGAGATAACTGGTGCTGATATAAATTCTTATAAATTTCAAAGTTCGTTTTTTTATTTTTTGTGTGTGTGCTTTCCTTTGCACTAAATCAAACTGGGAGAATGGTAGCGATAATAAGAAAAATGTTGTGGGATTGTCTGCTCGAGGGGCAAAAGACCAGTCAAGTGCAGTAGTGGGAAGGGGGGAAAGAGAGAACGAGGAGATCAATCTGTAACTGACTGTGAACAATCAATTGAGATAACCCACTACCTTCGGACCAGCCAGTGCTCCAGTCTCGCTTTAAGAATATTTATAGCTCCAAGGCTTAAATACCTTGCTATTTATGGCTAGCGATGGAATTGCGTCCCTAGTTTTACACTGCCAAGGTGTTTAGGTCTCTAATGCCGAATCGCATTGAAAGTCACTGTTGCAAAGATACGCCTTGAAGGACAGGAAAAATCAGTCTCTTCTCGCTGGGTGTTCTCTCAGCATTCTGGGAAAGTAGTATGTAAATCATAGACCCGCCCGTGCCCCAGCACCACCTCCTGCTGCACGTCCCTGGGAGCAGTGGAAGTCTGGCGAGTTTTTCCATGAGCTTCCTGAGAGCTGGCAATTTTTTTTCCCACATCTCTTTATTGTGTTTTCTGAAGAAAATTAAGCCTCTAGGCTACACACACAATTACTGCTCGTTTGCATCTCTTTCCTTTGGCTTGTTTTAATGGCTTTGATAGATGGAATTGAAAAAAAAATTTAAAAAAATAATTCATTCTTAACAGCTAAGGAAAAAGAGATGCCCTGCTGGAAGGAAGGAGCTCCTAGGCACCCCGAAGGAGAGGAGCTCCACAGTTTTCTATAAAGGTGTTTCAAAGAAAAGCCAGTGTACATACATCAAGGATTCAATGTGTTTGTGCTTCAGTCCAATGCTGAAAATTTTTATTATCTCACTGAGAAACTTGATGAGCACTAGAGGTGGTCCCAGAGGAGCAGCAGCATCACATGGTTAGGATAAGTTGGAGATGGACCATCCTGACCCCTCAAAAGCAAAGCTCTTGGATCTTCTTGGCTGCAGAAAAGAATTTCATGTTTGAGAGTTTCCTTTCAGTCTATCTTTCAGCTTTTGCATGTAACAAATGCAGACATCAATAAGCACTGATTCATCTGTGTAGTGGGTTGACCCTGGCTGGATGCCAAGCACCCACCAAGGCCATTCTCTCACTCCTGTCTGCAAATGGACAGAGGAGAGAAAATAAAATGAAAGCTTCATGAGTTGAGATAAGGACAGAGAGAGATCACTCACCAAATACCATCACAGGCAAAACAGACTCAACTTGGGGGAAATTAAGTGATTTTATTACTAACAAGATCAGAACAGGATAATGAGAAAATAAAACAGACCTTAAAAACATGTTCCCCCCACCCCTCCCTCCTTCCCAACTCTACCTCCTCCCCATCAGTGGTGCAGGCATATGGGGAGTGGGGGCTACACATTGTTTCTGCTGCTTCTTTCAGGGAGAGAAGTCCTTCCCCTGCTCCAGCATGGGATCTCTCACACAGGAGTCAGCTCTCCATGAACTCCAACACGAGTCCTTTCCACAGGCTACAGTTCTCCATGAACTGCACCACCATGGGTCACTCTCCACAGAGTGCAGCCCAGGCCCTCAGGAACAGCCTGCTCCAGTGTGGGTCCCCCACAGGATCACAAGTCCTACCAGAAATTCTGCTCCAGCATGGATCTCCTCTTTCCATGGGGCTGCAGGTCTCTGACAGGAGCCTGCATCATCTTGAGCTTCCCACAGGTTCACAGCCTCCTTCAGGAATCCACCTGGTTGGTGTGGGTCTCCTCCACAGG